>NC_142461.1:68518939-68821969 GCF_049115385.1 Moschus berezovskii
CAAGCACAATGTGTCCAACTAATCTGATTTTTGATAAGAAATTTGGAGATTAGAATTTGGTATATAAGTAACTTGATGTCTAAATACTTATAAGTAATTCAAAACTTCTTAAAATACTGTGCAATAAGACCAAATCAATCAAATGTGTGAGTAAGACCCAGCCTGTTTCTATTCTCTGTTCTAATAGGGAAATGTCCATATCCCAGTTTTAGAATTAACTATATTTCTACAGAATAGGTGGCTATTTTTTATGCTATGGATACTGAAATGCAAAGTAATAAGATTTTCCCTTTCCTCTGGTTTCTAGAATCCAGATCTGAATTTATGGTCTGCTTTTGTATGACACTTTAGAACTTAACACATATATGCAATTTGTTAAAGTTGCATCCAGTTTCTTATCATTCATATGATACTCTGTGCTTATTTTGACTTTATTATATTTCTTCACCTACTTGGTTATATATTGTGATTATTATTTGTCACTGCATATTTTAAAGGAGCTTTAAATATTTTTGGAAAGAGGGTTTGTTCTTTACACATCAATCAAATGAATCAATACACGATGAAATAGACAAAGTCTTTATAAAGACTCATGGGGTGTCCTTGAATAATAATACTTGAAAGTAATATGTTTAAGAACAGTTGATCCAATAAGAAAAGTCTTAAATAAGGCTAGAGAAAGGAAAGTCACACAATCCGTTTACCTACACTTCAGGAAAGTGAGCGCTCTGGCCCAGGGGATCTGTGTAAAGCCTTATTATGGGATGCCCATCTCAGGTACCACATTCATGAGATATCTCTTCCTGACCAAGGGATATAACCCAGTTCTCCTGCATTGCAGGTAGATTCTTTACCACCTGAGCTACCAAGGACTTCTGCAAGAACTATTAGAGAGTGATACTAAAATAGTCAAATCATAGATCCCTGTGCCATTTCATTAACACCAACCATAACCAAATATCCCCATTAGTATACATCACAGTCCCACATAAAATTTCCAGAAGGGATGGTTTCACTGGACAGAGCATCTACTCTGTTGTAATTATTTAGAGATCTTTTGCTATCATCTGTGCTGTAACACTGACATGTCCCATTTCTGGGTCTTCAAGAAGCTCATGCTTCTGGACTTTCAAAGTTCAGAGCCTGAATCACGAATTTCCAAGGTTATGTCTCTCTGAAAGCCAGTGTCTCAGTTCTCCTTGTTAGATTATAAATCTTTCATTTCAAGTGCTTTCTATGGCTTATCTACACACATACAAGTTTATTCAAGAAGGATATCAAGCAGTATATTGTCTCCCTGTTTATTTATATTGTATGATGCAGAGTACATCATAAAAATGCTGGGCTGGAAGACTCACAAGCTGGTATCAAGATTACTGGGAGAAATATCAACAACCTTAGATATGCAGATGACACCACCCTAATGGGAGAAAGCAAAGAACTAAAGAGCCTCTTGATGACAGTGAAAGAAGAGAGTGAAAAAGCCAGTTTAAAACTGAACATTCAAAAAACTAAAATCATGACATTCAGCCCCATCACTTCGTGGCAAACAGATGGGGAATCAATGGAAACAGTTACAGATTTTATTTTCTTGGGCTCCAAAAATCACTGCAGATTGTGACTGCAGCCATGAAATTAAAATACACTTGCTCCTTGGAAGAAAAGCTATGACCAACCTAGACAGCATATTAAAAAGCAGAGACACACTTTGTTGACAAAAGTCCATATAGTCAAAGCTATGGTTTTTCTACGTATGGATGTGAAAGTTTGACCATAAAGAAGTTTGACTGCTAAAGAATTGATGCTTTCAAAATGTGGTGCTGGAGAAGACTCTTGAAAATTCCTTGGACAGCACGGAGATCAAACCAGTCAATCTTAAAGGAATGCAACCTTAAATTCATTGGAAGTTCTGATGCTGAAGCTCTAATACTTTAGCCACCTGATGCAAAGAGCTGACTCATTGGAAAAGACCCTGATGCTCAGAAAGACTGAGGGCAAGAGGAGAAGGGGGTGACAGAGGATGACATGGTTGGATGGTATCACTGATTCAATCGACATGAATTTGAACAAACTCAGGGAGGTAGTGAAGGACAGGGAAGCATGGTGTGCTGCAGTCCATGGGGTCACAAAAAAGTTGGAATCCACTTGGTGAGTGAACAACAGCAACAACCATGTAATGAACATATGCTGTATGGCAGACAATCTATACATAAATTTTTACTATACATAAAATTTACATAAATCTATACATAAATCTTTACTTTACTTGCAATGGAAATTAAATACTTTATGTATTTTGTATTATATGTGTGTGTGTGTGTATTTTTCACCTTGCTGATAAAAAAACTGAAAGGAGAAAATAAATTAACTGCCTAATATTACCCAACTTGCATGTAGTAGAGGCTGACTTTAATCCAGATCTGCCTCACTCTAGAATCTTTACCTTACTTCTCAAGACTTTTCACAATATGATTTCAATAGTGGACAGAAGAGATGTGCAGAATAGAAGAACCTTGTGGGGCCCAGGAGATCTCAATTATGTTGAATAGGCTTTTAATTAACCTATTATACACATTGTGCAAAACAACTTCTATATTTAGTTAATTTTAAATCCAGACAACTGATTCTTACTATAGAAAGACTTCTACATCATTCTGTAAAAACACATTTGAAGAATGCTTATAAGATATTTAGTAACATGGGCAGACTTGAATAGACATTTTCAAAAGCAGCTAGGAATGCTAAATATTTGTTTTCCATACTTGATTCTTTGGCATTTATTCTGTCTAGTAAATGCTGACATAGAATTTGACATTTTCAAGGATGATAGCAATACTTGGAGGACATCTCTATATAACCTCTTTACTGGGTTTCCAAAGCTATTGGATATTTCATGACAGACCCACATGACTTCTATTTATGGATATATCCTTTGTAAAGAGACTCCATTTATTATAACTTGATTTCTGGCAGGAATAAATTGGCTTACATCCTGTTTTTCCCCTTGTCTCCATTATTAAGTGACAGAAAAAGAAATCTTTTAAGGGATAAAAGAGGGGTGTTCCAGACAAATGTCACTAACAATTCTAGCATAATTGCTGTAATAAAAGGGAAACCAAAGAAACAGTGGCATGTAAAATTAATTAACCTTCCCCGAATGTATGAATACTGAATTATTTGTGGCCAGAGACAAAATCTGATTTGCACATTTTAACTTGAAATATAAGTCTATCTGATTTACAGAAGAAGATATAAGTGGATGTTGCTGCCTTTTCTCTTGTCATTTCTGAATAGAAACTAAGCAGTTTTAACTTTGCAAATGAAGCAGCATTAGCATTGTGTCAGTTTTGAAAGAATCTGTCTCAGTTCCTTCTTTGACCTGGTTCTCCTGTTGGGCCTGGTGACAGTTACATTTCAGCCTATTTTTCTCTCTGCAAATTTCTACCCATCAGTCATTGCTTTCATTCACTTAACGACTTTAGGGGGTAAAACTTTTGTTATTTCCTTCTTTTCCAGTGTCTAGCATACTTAGTGGAATCCACACTTTTAGATACGGAAGTCAAATTGAAAAGATTTAAGAAATTTCTCTTCAGTACTAACACTGGCAAACAGTTATGACAAATGTCACTTACAACAATTCTTTGATCATTAGAAAGCCTTTAGGATATCTCTGCACCTACAGTAGTTTGTATTGTTGCTGAAATTTGGCCTCTGTTTATTGGTGCCAAACAGAAACATGGAAACAGTTTTGGGTGAAGTAGAAGAAGAGTAGTTTTCACTGCTGTACCGGACAGGGGACCACAGTAGGCTAATGCCCTCAAGACTATGTGACCCCCCAGAGGAGGTAATGAGTTTTATAGTGTTAAGGAGCAGGGTGTGATAAGCTTGTGGTTGACAAACAGGTGAAGTTTCTAGAGTCATCAACCTTCTGGTTTCAATCAGTCTAGAGTCTATGTCCTTGTGGTCAGCAGTTTTCATTTGGTGGGGGTCTGATTCCTGTAAAGTCAGCCCAGGGATGTGTGTCAGGCCTTTATCTATATCTTTCAGGGAACCCAGAATTCAGTAATTCTGCTATGTGGTGGATCTATAGTCTAAATTGTTACCATTTCCCCAGCCTGGCAGATATTCTTTGTTTCTACATCATATTTCCGAATCGTTAACTCTTTAGTCAGCATTTTACTGACTGAAGAGTTACTACAAAATACAAGGTCAAAGAGGCTTGTACCTGACTTTGGTTTCTTCTTTCTAACTATAAAAGTTCCAGGGGGAAAAAGAAAGAGTTGTATTAGATAAATCAGTGAGAAATCTATAAATTTAAATTCATGTCTTTGACTTCCCATCATGGTCTAAAACAAAAGAAATTGAATAATCTGGTCAAAATGGATTCTTACAGTTGCTTCTCAGCTTGAAAATTGTTTAGAAAGTGGTTAATACATTGACAGAATAGTGCTATCAATACATGATTTTTTTTATTAAATGACACAAAGGATTAATCTTCTCTCTAAATATAATTAACTCTATTAAATACCATCTACCTTGTTATAGCAACTCTTTTATTTAATAAAAGATAAAAACTTAATTGCAAATCCACATTATTATGAAGAAGAAATAACATTAAATTATTTGAAGTACTGCTTAGGTATCTGTTTTCTCTCTTTTAATCACTATCTAAAATAAGTGCTTATGGCAGTAAAAGCATTAATGCTTTTACTTTAAACATTCTAACTGTCCAGGATCCAGCCCAACTCACGCCACACTCAGTGGGAGCACCAGGGTGGTTAAATTGTCCCAGAGACTCCTTTTCTTTTTAATCTGGAGATTGTGTTCTTTTCAGAGAATAGTAGTGATAGTTCCCGAATGGAGATGGACAAAAGTTCTTTAACTCCAGAGATGCTGGAAGGGCACACTGAAGACTAGGCCTAAATTAGAATACTTGCAAATCCATGTTTATTGCATTCTTGACCTGTTTGTCTCAAGCTGCATCAGATGTCAAATCACAAACATGTTTGTTTTTCCACACTTAAAATGAAAAATACCTGTCGCAGAACTATATAGGTCATATGGCTAGAATGGTCACACTCTGTCATGCGGACTTATGTTGGTAACTAGCAATAACTTCAAGGAAAATATGTCTTTATAACAAAAGGATAAATAGTCCTGATGCATGTGTCTCAAAGCAGTGATGATACTGTTATTAGAAGTAGAGTACTCCAAAACTTTGGACTTCCCAGGTAGCTCAATGGTAAAGAATATACCTGCCAGTGTAGGAGAAGCAAGAGACATGGGTTCAATCCTGGGTCAGGAGGATACTCTAGAGAAGGAAATAGCAACTCACTCTAATATTCTTTCCTGGAAAATTCAATGGAAAGAGGAGCCTGGTGATCTGCAGTCCATGGGGTTGCAAAGAGCTGGACACGACTGAGTGACTGAGCATGCACACATGTACTCCAAAGCTTCAGGCAATTCATTCTTCAAAATAAGGATTACTTTTCCAATAGGGCTAGATTACTTAAAATTCTATTGGCTAAACATCACACTCCAAATTTGGGTGAGATTGAGATGCAATTATGGCCACAGGTCTAAGAATTACTAAACCCCTTTCCCATAATCAATCCTATTTTAGTGTAAAGTCCTCATGATAGCTATATGTACAAAACAAGTCATACAAGACTCCTTTTGCTTTTTAAGGGTAGGACTAAAGGTCAAGTTTGCTGTCTCTCCCTGGTTTGCAGGTTCAGTCCCACTTTATGTGTGTGCTTTCCAGCTGTCTGCCAAAGCTAGCTCTCTATAACCTGGGGAGTACAGACAGGGAGCCAGTCGCAGGGTGTGCGTGTGTGTGAGTGAAGTATACAGAGTGCTGGGGGTGACTGTGGACCAGTTGGGAATATCTGCAGGCGATATATCCCCTGATACTACTGGGCAGATTTCTTGATGGTGTATGTGAAGCAGTTAATAGGATCTATGCCCTCTTCATGCCCTCCATGAATCCTATCTGCTATTCTCTCAAATTCTTCCCACTCCCTTGTCATGCAGGTCATGGCTCTGTACACTGGATTGAGTACGAGACATGGGCCACTTTGGCAGTGTCCTGCCTATCTGGGAAAGCCAAGTATTCATTTTCATGCTCTCACTTTCTGTCACAGGAGAAAATATAGGCAAGAAGGTCTTTCTTGGCACTGAGATGTACTGTTTTGGGAAAGAGATGATTCTGGTAAGGTGCACCTATTTATCTTATCCTATTAAATGCATTTGAATGTGTAGTTTTTTGCTCTGTTGGTATACTGAAACTCCCCTGTTAGAAACATGGAATTCCCCAAAAGGTCTCATGTCCATGAGTGATTGTTTAGATAGTGCTCTCCAAGACTCCTGAACTATAACTAGAAGGGTCTGGAGCTAGTTCATGGGCACTGCAGGATCCTCAGCTGGGCCTGAGGCTTGTACATATTACCCAATGCACAAATGGATGAGACTCCTTATAGGTCCTTTGGCAAATGGAGTTGAATCCTACAGTTCCCACAAAGGCACTTTTGTCCAAGTACAGATGCAAATCAGTTTTGTTAAGGAGCGCATATGTGAGAGGGATACCTTATTTGGTCACGTTGTTTAACATAATCACTTTTGAAAGTCACTGAAATCAGAATTTCTTAGACGTGGGTCCTATAGGGTCAAAATCATTTATTTAATTTATCTTTAAATTTTTCTTTGGTTACTATTATATTTCTACTGTGGTTCTTTCTTTAGGACAAAATAAAGAGCCAAATATAGGAAACACTCATATTCTCTTTCTTCCCTTTCCCTTTTAAAGTAGTTGCATTCAGAGGTAAGCACATATATACTACAATGCCATTATATCATCAAATGTTGGAGTCATAGAAACTATTTGTTGCTAAAAGATCACTTGAATGTCTTTATTCCATTATTCAATTTTTGGTTGATTTCTCAAACTAGTCCCCAGAAGGCAATCTTATTCCCAAGTAACTATGGATTTTATTAACGTCAAAATGAATTGAGAAGGTAGAAAAACTATCCAGAAGAATTATACCAAGAAGGGATAAAAAAAAAAATAGTAGAGAAAGAAAAGGGAAAATAAGAGAGAAATAAATGAGGACATTTAGAATGGATTATAGGGCTACTTTCTTAGGGCTGCTCTAACAAAGCACTACAAACTGGATGCTTTAAAAGAAGAGAAATTTATTCTCTTATGGTTCTGTAAACTAGAAGGTTGAAATCATGTTGTTTTCAGGGCCCTCCTCCCTCCAAAGCCTCTAAGGAAGATCCCTCTTGGCCTCTTCTGGGTTCTGGTCACCCTATTATCTCTTCTGGGTTCTGGTCATCCTATTATCTCTTGACTTCTGGTAGCATCACTCCAATCTCTTTCTTCACATGGTCATCTTCATTCTGTGTGTCTGTGTTCTTCTCTTCTTATAAGGACACCAGTCAAATTTGCTTAGAAGCCCACTTTATTCCACTATGACTTTTTCTATTATATTCACAAAGACCTTATTTCCAAATAAGGTGATGTTCTGAGGTACTGGAGATTAATAATTATATATACAAAAGTGAAAGGGTTAGTCACTCAGTTGAGTCCAACTCTTTGTGACCCCATGCACTGTAGCCTGCAAGGCTCCTCTGTCCATGGACTTCTCCAGGCAAGAATATTGGAGTAGATTGCCATTTCCTTCTTCAGGGGATCTTCCTAACACAGAGATTGAATAGGCATTTCCTTCTTTGGCAGGTGGATTCTTTACCACTGAGCCATTTAGGAAGCACTCTACCCGCCCACCTCCCAAGGAGTTACAGTATTACAGAAGAAAAAGATTCAAATAGGTAATGACACCTTTGACTTTTATCTGGTTAAATATTAAAAAGCAGTTCAAAATAGTGGTTCCAATGTATATATATGTCATGAGTTTCACACATTAAAGTTTTATTTACTGACTGATTTCTGACTGACTTAATAATACGCTGTTGAAATACAAAGCCCAGACAAGGCCAAGAGCTAATTAAGCAATCTTTTCTTAAAATGTTACTTATTAAATTTATTTATTTTGGCTGTGCTGGGTCTTAATTGCTGTACATGGGCTTCCTCTAGCTGCGATGCCCAGGGGCTACTCTTTCTTGTGGTGGGCAGGCTGCTCAGTGTAGTGTCTTCTCTCATTGCAGAGCACATTTAGTTGTGGTGTGCTGGCTTAGTTGCCCCATGGCATGTGGAATTTACCCATGCCAGTGAAAATTTTCCCTGTGTGCCCTGCATTGGCAGGTGGATTCTTAAAAATAAGACCACCAAAGAAGTCTCAAGCAATCTTGAAAGAAAGGGAGTGAAGTGAGCACTGTATGGCATAAGTCATTCTTTCTTCTCTCCCCATTTATCAACATCTAATTAGGCACCCATAAAAAAAAAAATAGTGCCTCAGTCCCATATATCAAGAGAACCTGGAGTTTTCTAGTCCATATGTGCATCCAAAAATAAACAAACAAGACCTCAGTGAAGACATCAGATTCAAAGGAGTCAGCAAACTTGCCCCATTCCCAATTACTGAAATTAGGAAAAAAAAAAAAAAAAAGGTGCAAAACTGATCAGATATACGTGAGCAAGAAAAAACTTGCAGAAGTCCAGCCTGTCTGACAGGAGATTCTTGCATGCCACTGGAGCAGGAGATAGAAAGGGTTGGAAACAGAGGCAAGGGAAGAACTCACTAGTCAACCCTGCCCAGAGTGACACTTCAAGGAATTACATTTTTGGTAGTAATGACCTCTCTGTCAGAGGAGGTGGAAAGCAGGAACCTTTCTAACAGAAGAGGTGAAAAGGAAAGGTGGTGAGTAACTGCCCAGATCCCCTAATTATGTGGATTATGGCTGAAGAAACTTGCATTCTGAGGAAGGACTTTAGTGACTGAGAGAAGGGCATAGAATGAGAAGGAGGGAAATAAAAATATCAAAGGACATTAAAGGAAAAAAATTCCTGCTGGCTACTTCAGGACTTCAGCAGGAAGTCTGTCTAACAATTTCTGGAAGTTCCCCACTTGAGGATCTCTCCAGTGCACCTGTTCAGTTCAGGCCAGACATCTCATCCTCTGTCATCCCCTTCTCCTCCTACCCTCAATCTTTCTCAGTATCAGGGTCTTTTCAAATGAGTCAGCTCTTCGCATCAGGTGGCCAAAGTATTGGAATTTCAACTTTAGCATCAGTCCTTCCATGAACACAGAGGACTGATCTCCTTTAGGATGGACTGGTTGGATCTCCTTGCAGTCCAAGGGACTCTCAAGCGTCTTCTTCAACACCACAGTTCAAAAGCATCAATTCTTTGGCGATCAGCTTTCTTCATAGTCTGACTCTCACATCCATACATGACCACCGGAAAAACCATAGCCTTGACTAGACGGACCTTTGTTGGCAAAGTAATGTCTCTGCTTTTTAATATACTATCTAGGTTGGTCATAACTTTCCTCCCAAGGAGTACGTGTCTTTTAATTTCTTGGCTACAATCAGCATCTGCAGTGATTTTGGAGCCCCTCAAAAAAAATCAAGTCAGCCACTGTTTCCCCATCAATTTTCCATGAGGTGATGGGACTGGATGCCATGTTCTTAGTTTTCTGAATGTTGAGCTTTAAGCCAACTTGTTCACTCTCCTCTTTCACTTTCATTGAGGCTCTTTTTTTCTTCACTGTCTGCCATAAGGGTGGTGCCATTTGCATATCTGAGATTATTGATATTTCTCCCAGCAATCTTGATTCCAGCTTGTGCTTCTTCCAGCCCAGCGTTCCTCATGATCTACTCTGTATATAAGTTAAATAAGCAGGGTGACAATATACAGCTTTGACGTACTCCTTTTCATATTAGGAACCAGTCTGTTGTTCCATGTCTAGTTCTAACTGTTGCTTCCTGACCTGCATACAGGTTTCTCAAGAGGCAGGTCAGGTGGTCTGGTATTTCCATATCTTTCAGAATTTTCCATACATTCAAAGCTAGAAGTTGTAAACCCACATCTCCCCCCACCCGCCCCCGTTGCTGACTCTTTGTGTGCAAACCTGAGTGCATTTATTAGATTGGATCTGTTAGGTATGGAGATTGCTCAGAATATAGTACAATGTTGGTAGGCAAGGGGAAAATAAAACTAAAATTATAGTGCCATATTTTCAATACAAGAGAAATATTTCTAATAGCTAACCTGTTAAAATAACATGATCACTGACCTAGAGCCAGACACCTTGGAATGTGAAGTCAAGTGGGCGTTAGAAAGCATCACTACGAACAAAGCTAGTGGAGGTGATGGAATTCCAATTGAGCTATTTCAAATCTTGAAAGATGATGCTGTGAAAGTGCTGCACTCAATATGCCAGCAAATTTGGAAGACTCAGCAGTGACCACAGGACTGGAAAAGGTCAGTCTTCATTCCAATCCCAAAGAAAGGCAATGCCAAAGAATGCTCTAACTACCACACAATTGCACTCATCTCACACGCTAGTAAAGTCATGCTCAAAATTCTCCAAGCCAGGCTTCAGCAATATGTGAACCGTGAACTCCCAGATGCTCAAGCAGGTTTTAGAAAAGGCAAGGCACCAGAGATCAGATTGCCAACATCCGCTGGATCATGGAGAAAGCAAGAGAGTTCCAGAAAAACATCTATTTCTGCTTCATTGACTATGCCAAAGCCTTTGACTGTGTGGATCACAATAAACTGTGGAACATTCTGAAAGAGATGGGAATCCCAGACCACCTGACCTGCCTCTTGAGAAACCTGTATGCAGGTCAGGAAGCAAAAGTCAGAACTGCACATGGAATAACAGATTGGTTCCA
Organism: Moschus berezovskii; assembly: GCF_049115385.1. NCBI lineage: Eukaryota > Metazoa > Chordata > Mammalia > Artiodactyla > Moschidae > Moschus > Moschus berezovskii. The sequence goes on from NC_142461.1 coordinate 68,529,737, forward strand.
AATAGGAAAAGGAGTACGTCAAGGTTGTATATTGTCACCTTGCTTATTTAACTTATATGCAGAGTACATCATGAAGAACGCTGGGCTGGAAGAAGCACAAGCTGGAATCAAGACTGCCGGGAGAAATATCAATAACTTCAGATATGCAGATGACACCACCCTTATGGCAGAAAGTGAAGAGGAACTCAAAAGCCTCTTGATGAAAGTGAAAGAGGAGAGTGAAAAGGTTGGCTTGAAGCTCAACATTCAGAAAACAAAGATCATGGCATCTGGTCCCATCACTTCATGGAAAATAGACGGGGAAACAGTGGAAACAGTCACAGACTTTATTTTTTGGGGCTCCAAAATCACTGCGAATGCTGATTGCAGCCATGAAATTAAAAGACGCTTACTCCTTGGAAGGAAAGTTGTGACCAACCTTGATAGTATATTAAAAAGCAGAGACAGGCTCCGGCGGCGCAGACGCGGGAGACGCCCGGCTCCGGCGGCGCAGACGCTGGAGACGCCAGGATCCGGCGGCGCAGACGCGGGAGACCCCCGGCTCCGGCGGCGCAGACGCGGGAGACGCCCGGCTCCGGCGGTGCAGACGCGGGAGACGCCCGGCTCCGGTGCAACCGACCACGTTCAAAATCGTGGCTGAGATGAGCTACCCTGCGCCCAGGGTTAGGGCGGTGGCCGAGAGGAGCTGTACCACGTCCAGGAGGCGGTGGCTGCTTGGGCACCGGAGGGCCAAGAGTAGCTGATCCACATTCAAAGCAGGAGGGGCGGCCTTGAGGAGATACCCCTCGTCCAAGGTAAGGTACAGCGGCTGCGCCTTGCTGGAGCAGCTGGGAAGAGATACTCACGACCAAGTGGAATATAAGAATCCAGTGTTCTGGGGAGGAAGGAACAAGATGGCGGAGGGATAAGATGGCAAGACCACTTTCTCCCCCACAAATTCATCAAAAGAACATTTGAACGCGGAGTAAAGTCCACAAAACAACTTCTGAATACTGGCAGAGGACATCAGGCTCCCAGAAAAGCAGCCCATTGTCTTCTAAAGGAGAGAGAAGAAATCCAGCTCCACACACCAGAACACCGACACATGCTTCCCTAACCAGGGAACCCGGACAAGTCACCCGTCCAACCCCACACACAGTGAAGAAACTACGTAATAAAGAGAACTCCACAAACTGCAAGAAGAGGGAAAGGCCACCCCAAGCAAAGCAATATAAGCAAGATGAAGAGGCAGAGAAATACCCAGCAAGTAAAGGAACAAGATAATTGCCCACCAACACAAACAAAAGAAGAAGATATAGGGAATTTACCTGATAAAGAATTTCAAATTTTGATGGTGAAAATGATTCAAAATCTTGAAAGCAAAATGGAGTTACAGATAAATAACCTGGAGAAAAGGATTGAGAAGACGGAAGAAAGACTTAATAAGGACTTAGAAGAAATAAAAAAGAGTCAATATACAATGAATAATGCAATAGATGAGATCAGAAACACTCTGGAGGGAACAAACAGTAGAATAACAGAGGCAGAAGACAGGATAAGCGAACTAGAAGATAGAATTGTAGAAATAAATGAAACAGAGAGGAAAAAAGAAAAACGAATTAAAAGAAATGAGGACAATATTAGAGACCTCTGGGACAATGTTAAACGCTCCAACATTCGAATCATAGGAGTCCCAGAAGAAGAAGATGAAAAGAAAGACCATGAGAGAATACTTGAGGAGATAATAGTTGAAAACTTCCCTAAAATGGGGAAAGAAATAATCACCCAAGTCCAAGAAACCCAGAGAGTCCCCAACAGGATAAACCCAAGGCGAAATACTCCAAGACACATATTAATCAAATTAACAAAGCTCAAACACAAAGAACAAATATTAAAAGCAGCAAGGGAAAAGCAGCAAATAACACATAAGGGGATTCCCATAAGGATAACAGCTGATCTTTCAACAGAAACTCTTCAGGCCAGAAGGGAGTGGCAAGACATACTTAAAGTGATGAAAGAAAATACCCTACAGCCCAGATTACTATACCCAGCAAGGATCTCATTCAAATATGAAGGAGAAATCAAAAGCTTTACAGACAAGCGAAAGCTGAGGGAATTCAGCATCACCAAACCAGCTCTCCAACAAATGCTAAAGGATCTTCTATAGACAGGAAACACAGAAAGAGTGTATAAACTTGAACCCAAAGCAATAAAGAAAATGGCTACGGGATCGTACTTATCAATAATTACCTTAAACGTAAATGGGTTGAAATTTTCAAAAAGGCTAGAAACAATTCTCATAGCCATCAATAGTTCAGTGTTGAGTTCATGAATAGTTTTTAAAGTTTGGGACAAACTGTAGTATTTGCTATTTGAAGTACTATTTGTAATTGGCATATTACGATGTAACATTGGTCTTCATTTCCAACTTAAAACGCCTAAAAATGCCTAACAGGTTTTTAGATTTGTGAATTTTAGTTGAAATGTATTTTACGATGTTACTAAACCTGCAGAAATATTGAAATATTTCAGAGAACTTATTCACTGTACATTTAATTTATTTTATTTATAAAAGTTATGAACTGTAGAAAGTTTTACTTGTTGGGTCAAATGCTTGTTGCTTCAAATGCTTGTTGCATTTGAAATGCTAGTTACAAGAAAATCAAATACCTTCAATGTATAAATGCTATTAAGTTTTTAAAGGACTCTGGAGTATAAGTAAGTTTGTTTAAAGAAATTTAGTCTGTTCAACTTGAAAAAAAAAATAAATAAAATTGGATTATTTGATTTAAAAAAAAATAAAAAATAAAAATAAAAAGCAGAGACATTACTTTGCCAACCAAGGTCCGTCTAGTCAAGGCTATGGTTTTTCCCATGGTCATTTATGGAATGAGAGTTGGACTGTGAAGAAAGCTGAGCGCCGAAGAATTGATGCTTTTGAACTGTGGTGTTGGAGAAGACTCTTGAGAGTCCCTTGGACTGCAAGGAGATCCAACCAGTCCATTCTAAAGGAGATCAGTCCTGGGTGTTCATTGGAAGGACTGATGCTGAAGCTGAAACTGCAATACTTTGGCCACCTAGGCGACGAGTTGACTCACTGGAAAAGACTCTGATGCTGGGAAAGGTTGGGGGCGGGAGGAGAAGGGGACGACAGAGAATGAGATGGCTGGATGGCATCACCGACTCTGTGGACATGAGTTTGAGTGAACTCCGGGAGTTGGTGATGGACAGGGAGGCCTGGCGTGCTGTGATTCATGGGGTCGCGGAGAGTCGGACATGACTGAGTGACTGAACTGAACTGAACTGAAACTCTAAGAACCAAAGACATAAAAGCTTAGTTAAGGAGGACTCTGCTACTTCACCTGTGAGAACAGAAGCTCATATGTGCAAAACAATATGAAAAGTCCAGAAAAACAGCAACACAAAAAGAAAATAATAATTTTATAGCAAACAAATTCAGAGGCATGAAATATGATCTAAGAGATAAAAAAATTCAAAATAGCTGTTAGGAGGGAATTCAACAGGGTATAAGAAAACACAGAAAGACAATTCAATGAAATCAGAAATAACGTTAATAAACAGAAGATTCTATTCACCACAGACATTGAAATTATAAGAAAGAATCAAATAGAACTTTTGGAGCTGAAAAATTCAATAAATGATTTGAAGAATGCAAGAGAGAGTCCACAGACAAAGGTGCAGGCCAGGTGGAAAAAAGAGTAAATGTCTTTGAAAAATACGTATTTAAAAGCAATTCAGTTAGAGAGGAAAGGGAAGTAAGATTTTTTAAAAGTGAAGAAACCCCATTAGAGTTATTGGACTCTACTAGAACAGAAAATATTAGAGTAATTGGAGTTCAAGAAATAGAAGAGAGGGAGAAGGGAACAGAGAGTTTATTTAAGGAAATTATACTTGAGAACTTTCCAAACCTGGAGAAAGACTTGGACATAAAAGTTCATGAAGCTAATAGGACAGCCTATTATCTCAATGCAGAAAGACTTTCTCTAAGACATATTATAATAAAACTGTCAAAAATCAATGATAAAAAATCTTAAACACAGCTAGGGAAAAAAAGAAAGTAGCCTACAGAGGAACCTTCATTAAACGATCAACAGATTTCTTAACAGAATCTCTACAGGTCAGGAGAAAGTGGAGTGACATATTCAAAGTGTGGAAAGCCAAAAATTGTCATCTAGTAATACTGTATTCAGCAAAGTTTTTCTTCAGATATAAAAGAGAAATAAAGGCTTTCCCAGACAAACAAAAGCTGAGAGAGTTCACCACCACTAGACTTATCTTGCAAGAAAGTTTGACAGGAGCTCTTCAAACTGAAATGAAAAAAAAATGTTAATCTCTGACAAGAAAAAGTATTAAAATATACAACACATTGGTAAAGGTGAAAAAGAGAATTAGAAAACTATAAATCTATATTAGGATGGCATGTTAACCATATAACTATACTACAAAGGTTAAAAAAGAGCATTAAAGATAATTATATAGCCACTATAAGTTGTTAATAAATATACAACATTAATTGTGACATCAAAATTATAAAAGGTGAAGAATAAAAAGGTGGAACCTTTATAGGTGAATGAAGATAATTTACTATTAGTATAAAAAAGGTCTATTTTATCTATGAGATGTTTTATGCAAGCCCATAGTAATTGCAAAGCAAATCTAGAGCAGATTCATGAAAAAGAAATTAAAAATAGAGGGGAAAAAAAAGCATACCCTCATGGAAAACCACTAATTAACAAAGATAGAAACAGAAGTTATAGGAAACAATGGAAATGTAAAACAAAATGAACAAACAAACAAAATAACTGAAGGTGGCATTATTAAGTCCAAAAATTCCAGTGATTATTTTGAATGTAAACAGTTGAAGTTACCGATCAAAAGCCAGAGAGTGGCAGAATTAAAAAAAAAAAAAGAGAGAAAGAGAGAGACCCAGCTACATGCTGCATGCAGGAGACAGCCTTCAGCTTTAAAGATACATAAGCTCTAAGTGAAGGGATAGAAGAAACTATTTTATATACACGAGAAACAAAAGAAAGTGGATTATACATATATCTGGCAAAACAGACTTACAGTCAAAATTGTAACAAAAGACAAAATAGATGATTATGTGATGTTAAATGGATCAGTACATCAAGGTGATATAAAAATTGTAAATGTGCACCCAACATCTGAGCACCTAAATATTTTAATCTGACACGAAGAACCCTGGTGGTTCAGACAGTAAAGAATCTTCCTGCTATATGGGAGACCTGGGTTCAATCCCTGGGTTGGGAAGATGCCCCGGAGGAGGGCATGGCAAATGACTCTGGTATTCTTGCCTGAAGAATCCCCATGGACAGAAGAGCTTGGTGGGCTACAGTACATGGGGTCACATAGAGTCAGTTCTGGGATCCCCAGAGTCTGGGGAGTCTGGTAGAGCTGAGGAAGTCAGGCCCTTTATCTTAACTGTCCCAAAATAACTGGTCAGATTCCTCAGCGTAAATTTTCTGGAGAAGGAAATGGCAACCTACTCCAGTATTCTTGTCTAGAAAATCCCATGGATGGAGTAGCCTCACAGACTACACTCCACAGGGTCGCAAGGAATCGGCCATGACTGAGTGACTAACACTTTCACTTTCAAGAACTAAAGGCAGAAAAAGACAATGATACAACAGTAGTTTTTGCTGCTGTTTACCACTAAGTCCTGTCCAACTGTTTTACAACCTCATGGACTCTAGCCAACCTGGTTCCTTTGTCCATGGGGATTGTACAAGAATACTGGAGTGGGTTGCCGTTTTCTTCTACAGGGGATCTTCCTGACCTAAGGCTCAAACCTGCATCTCCAGTATTGGCAGGAAGATTCTTTACCACTGAACCACCTGGGAAGTCCCACAATAGTCATGCTGCTACTGCTGCTAAGTTGCTTCAGTCATGTCTGACTCTGTGCGACCCCATAGATGGCCTCCCACGAGGCTCCCCCATCCCTGGGATTCTTCAGGCAAGAACACTGGAGTGGGTTACCATTGCCTTCTCCAATGCATGAAAGTGAAAGTGAAGTCGCTCAGTCATGTCTGACTCTTAGCGATCCCATGGACTGCAGCCCACCAGGCTCCTCCATCCATGGGATTTTCCAGGCAAGAGTACTGGAGTGGGGTGCCATTGCCTTCTCCCAATAGTCATAAGGGACTTCAATACCCCACTGTCACTAATAAGCAAATCATCCAGACAGAAATCAACAAAGAAATGTTGGAATTGAACTATATATCAAATGAACTTAGACACACATATAGAACATTCTAACCAACAGCCGCAGAATACACATTCTTTTCAAAAACACATAGAACATTCTGCAAGACAGATCATATGATAGGGCATATAAGAAGTGTTAGCAAATTTAAGAAGATTGAAATTTTACCAACTATCTTTTTATGACCAATGGTATACAACTGAAAATAAACAATAAGAGGAATGCTGGGAAATCTTTATAGTTGTCATATATGTGGACACTACACAGCACATCTCTGAACAATCACAAGGGAATTAGAAAAAAAAGCTGTCTTAAAACAAATGAAAATTAAAACAATGCTATGAGATGCTGCAAAAGAAGACTAAGATGTAGATTTATAGTAAAACACATATACTATAAAATTAGAAAGATCTCAAATAAACCACCTAACTGTATACTTCCGGAGAAGGCAATGGCAAGCCATTCCAGTACTCTTGCCTAGAAAATCCCATGGATGGAGGAGCCTGGTAGGCTGCAGTCCATGGGGTTGCTAAGGGTCGGACACGACTGAGCGACTTCATTTCACTTTTCACTTTCATACATTGGAGAAGGAAATGGCTACCCACTCCAGTGTTCTTGCCTGGAGAATCCCAGGGAAGGGGGAGCCTGGTGGGCTTCCGTCTATGGGGTCACACAGAGTCGGACACGACTGAAGTGACTTAGCAGCAGCAGCAGCAACTGTATACTTAAAGGAACTTGAAAAATAGCAACAGCAACAACAAAGTAAGTCCAGTTCAGTTCAGTTCATTTCAGTCGCTCAGTCGTGTCCGACTCTCCGCAACCCCATGAATCACAGCACGCCAGGCCTCCCTGTCCATCACCAACTCCCGGAGTTCACTCAGACTCATGTCCACAGAGTCGGTGATGCCATCCAGCCATCTCATTCTCGGTCGTCCCCTTCTCCTCCTGCCCCCAACCTTTCCCAGCATCAGAGTCTTTTCCAGTGAGTCAACTCATCGTATGAGGTGGCCAAAGTATTGCAGTTTCAGCTTCAACATCAGTCCTTCCAATGAACACCCAGGATTGATCTCCTTTAGAATGGACTGGTTGGATCTCCTTGCAGTACAAGGGATTCTCAAGAGTCTTCTCCAACACCACAGTTCAAAAGCATCAATTCTTTAGCGATCAGCTTTCTTCACAGTCCAACTCTCACATCCATACATGACCACAGGAAAAACCATTGCCTTGACTAGACGGATTTTGGTTGGCAAAGTAATGTCTCTGCTTTTTAATATACTATCTAGGTTGGTCATAACTTTCCTTCCAAGGAGTAAGCGTCTTTTAATTTCATGACTGCAATCAGCATCTGCAGTGATTTTGGAGCCCCGCAAAAAAAAATCAAGTCAGCCACTGTTTCCCCATCAATTTGCCATGAGGTGATGGGACTGGATGCCATGTTCTTAGTTTTCTGAATGTTGAGCTTTAAGCCAACTTGTTCACTCTCCTCTTTCAATTTCATTGAGGCTCTTTTTTTTCTTCACTGTCTGCCATAAGGGTAGTGTCATCTGCATATCTGAGGTTATTGATATTTCTCCCAGCAATCTTGATTCCAGCTTGTGCTTCTTCCAGCCCAGCGTTCCTCATGATGTACTCTGCATATAAGTTAAATAAGCAAGGTGACAATATACAGCCTTGACGTACTCCTTTTCCTATTTGGAACCAGTCCGTTGTTCCATGTACAGTTCTGACTGTTGCTTCCTGACCTTCATACAGGTTTCTCAAGAGGCAGGTCAGGTGGTCTGGTATTCCCATCTCTTTCAGAATGTTCCACAGTTTATTGTGATCCACACAGTCAAAGGCTTTGGCATAGTCAATGAAGCAGAAATAGATGTTTTTCTGGAACTCTCTCGCTTTCTCCATGATCCATCGGAAGTCCAAAGTTAGCAAAAAGAAGGACAATAAGGATCATAGAGGAAATACAGTAGGGACCAAAAAACAGGAGAAAGGATCAACAAAATCGAGGTTTATTTTTAAAGATAAAATTTAGAAAACTTTAGATTGAAGGAAAAAACCCTCAAATAGCTAAAATTGGAAACAAAAAAGGAGACATTACAACTGATACTACAGTAATACATAGGATCATAAGAGACTAATGTGAATAATTATATTCCAACAAGTTAAGTAACTTAGTAGAAATGCTTTATTTCCTAGAGACACACAACCTATGAAGATTGCTTCAGGAAGAAATAGAAAATCCAGAAAGGCCAATAATGAATGAAGATATTGAATCAGTAATAAAAGATCTCCCAACACAGAAAGCCCCAGTAGCAGACAGCTTCACTGGTGAATTATTTCAAACATTTAAAATGAATTAATCTGAATCCTATTCAGAATCTTCCCAGGAAAAAAAATAAATCTAAAGAAGAGGGAAAACTAATTTTACAAAGCCAGCATTAACCTGACATTAAAATCAGGCAAAAGACAACAAGAAAACTACAGACCAATATCCCTAAAGAATATAGACGTAAAAATTCTCAATAAAATATTAGCAAGTCAAATTAAAAGTCACATTGAAAGGATTGTACATTGTTATCCAAATTAAATTTATCCCTGAGAAATGAGAATGTTTCACCATAAGCAAATCAAGAAATGTAATACATCACATGAATGAAGCAAAGGATAAAAGTCTCACAATCATCTCATAGATGTGGAAAAATCCTTTGACAAACTGTGAAATTCATTCATTATTTAAAAAAAAAATGCTTAACAGATTGAGTATAGAAAGGAGATACCTCAACGTAGTCAATTCCATATACAGCAATCCCACAGCTACCATTCATTCAATGAAAAATTGAAAGCTTTTCCTCTAAGGTCAGAAATAAGACACAAATATCTGTCTCACCACCCCTATTCAATATAGTGCTGGAAGTTCTAGCTAGAGCAATTGCACAATGATATAAAAGTCATCCAAATCAGAAGAGGGGTAAAATTGCTGCTAATCGCTAATAATATGATATTGTATGGGATTCCAAAAAATGTTAGATCTAATCAACAAATTTAGTAATTGCAGGATCTAAAACATACAGAAATCAGTTGCAGTTCTTATACACTATTATTAAAATATCTGAAGAAGAAATAAAACAATATTATAGGATTTAAAACAACAAAATATCCAGGAATACCTTCACCAAAGGAGGTCAAGAATTTATACAGTGAAAATATAAGGCTTTTAAAAATGAAATCAAGGAATACATAAACAAAAAGCATCCATGTTCATAGATCAGAAGAATTAATACTGCTTATGTGTCCATTTGACCCAAAGTCATATATAAATCAATGCAATTCCTATCAAATTTCCAATGGCATTATTCAGAGAAATGGGAAATACAATATTAAAATTTGTGTGGATTCAGAAAGACCCCGAGTAACCAAAGCAAACCTGAGAAAGAAGAACAAAGCCAGACGTATCACACTTTTGATTTACACTTTTTACTACAAAGCTATAGTGATCAAAGGGCTTCCCAGGTGGCTCAGTGCTTAAAGAAATTACCTACAATGCAAGAGATGTGGGTTCGATTCCTGAGTCAGGAAGATCCCCTGGAGGAGGGCACAGCAACGCACTCCAGTATTCTTGCCTGGAGAATCCCATGGATAGAGGAACCTGGCCAGCTCCAGTCCATAGGTCACAAAGAGTCGGACACGACTCAGGCAGAAGCAACTGAGCACAGCACAGCATTATAATTAAAACAGTATGGTCCTGACATAAAAAGACACATAGACCAATGGAATAGAATAGAGATCCCAGAAGTAAACTGCAGAATATATAGTCACCTAATATATGACAAGGGAGCCAAGAAAAACCATTGAGGAAAGAAATGATATTAGGGAAACTGGATAATGTGTAGTTACAAAAAAATCAGACCCTTGTCTCACAACCCATAAAAATTAATTTGAAATAGATCAAAGACGTAACAGAAGATCTGGTACCATAAAACTTCCAGAAGAGCATGTAGGGAAAAAAACTCTTGACATGAGTCTTGACAAAGAGTGTTATTTTATTTATGAAACTAAAAGAACAACCAACAAAAGCAAATTAAAAAAAAAAAAAAAAACGGTATTTCATCTGGCTTAAAAGACTCTGCACAGAAAAAAAAAGTAACAATAAAATGAAAACATGACCAACAAAATGGGAGAATATTTTTGCAAGCCATATATCAAAGGGGTAATATCCAAACATATACAGAACTCATATAACAATAATAAAAAGAATAGTCTGATTCAAAAATGTGTAGAGGAACTAAATAGTCATTTTTCCCAAAAACACTTCCAAATGGCCAACAGATACATAAAAAGATGCTCAGTATCATAGAGAAATGCAAATAGAAACTGCAATGAGATGTCAATTCTAAACTGTTAGAATGGCTATCTTCAAGGAGACAGGTGATAAATACTGGCAAGGAGATAGAGAAAAAAGAATGTTTGTAGAGTGTTGGTGAACGTAAATTGGTTCATCCACCATGATGAACAATATGGAATTTCCTCAAAAAAATTAAAAATAGAATTTCTAGCAATCTCACTCCTGAGTATATGCACCCTAAAATCAAAACAAGTTATCAAAGAAATGTTAGATACACTCCACTGTTCATTGCAGCATTAACTACATTAGTCAAGGTATGAAAAACTGGAAACAACCTAAGTGCTCATCAACAGATAAATAGATAAAAATACATATACATATACACAATGGAGTATTATTCATGAGACAGGAGGAAACCTTGCCTTTGAAATAAAATGAATGGACTTTGAGGACATTATGCTAAGGAAGATATCCGGCAGATATAAATATTATATGATATCACTTATATGTAGGATCTTAAAAGTGGAACTTGTAAAAGAAGAGAATAAAATGGTAGTTACCAGAGGATGGAGGTTGAGGGGATAGGACAGGTATTGTTTAAGGGTACAAACTTGCAATACGTAGTAAAAAAAATTGTAGAGATCTAATACACAATGAACTGAATGCACAGTGTGGTGATTATAGGCAACACTATTGTATTATAATCATCAAACTTACTAAGTTATAACTTAATTATTCTAACCACTAAAAAGAGATTATAGTTATGTAACAAGATAGAAATGCTAATTATCACTACAATGGCAATCATATTACAGTGTATAAATGAATCAAATTAACATGTTGTACACTTTAAATTTACATAATGTTATATATCAAATACTCTTCAATTTAAAAAGACAAAAAGAAATCTTGAGAGAATAAATATTGCTTTAAAAATTGTGTGAAATTGAATTTATAGTAATCATAACCAAAATCTTCTCTCTTTTTCTATGCTACCCCTCTTTTTTTCTCTCTCTTCTCTTTCCATCTCTTATCCTAGGGGGGAAATAATACCATGGAACTCTTCTCTGTAATGTGCTTTTGGGGATAAGTTTCCTGTAAGGTTATAATATGCCTCTTTCACACTTACAGTACACTTGCCGGGTTGTCAACAAGTCACAATCCCCATCTAAATAGTACAGTATTTGCTTCATAGCAAATATAATGAAGTAACATGTGAATAAAGCAGATAATACAATTTAGGGAAGTTCAAAGGAGGAAGAAATCATTTTTGAGGTTTGTGATTGAGAATAATAGGCTCAAAACAGTATGTAATAATATATGGGAAATGTCATGGGAGATTGATCTGGAAATCTTCATGACAGAGATAAAATATTAAGTCTGTAGGATTGTAGAGGTCTATTTGTAAGCTGTCTAGATGGGAAGTTCCCACAGGGTCTCAAGAGTGGGTACAGCTCCCTACATGTTCAAGAATCCAAGCCTTGCCAGCTGCTCTCTTGGTTTTGAGGCAATATATTTATAACTTTAACTGGTTGTTCAGTTCAGTTAAGTTCAGTTCAGTCATTCAGTCATGTCCGACTCTCCGCGACCCCATGAATCACAGCACGCCAGGCCTCCCTGTCAAGCACCAACTCCTGGAGTTCACTCAAACTCATGTCCACAGAGTCGGTGATGCCATCCAGCCATCTCATTCTCTGTCGTCCCCTTCTCCTCTTGCCCCCAACCTTTCCCAGCATCAGAGTCTTTTCCAGTGAGTCAACTCGTCGCATGAGGTGGCCAAAGTATTGCAGTGTCAGCTTTAGCATCAGTCCTTCCAATGAACACCCAGGATTGATCTCCTTTAAAATGGACTAGTTGGATCTCCTTGCAGTCCAAGTGACTCTCAAGAGTCTTCTCCAACACCACAGTTCAAAAGCATCAATTCTTCGGCGATCAGCTTTCTTCACAGTCCAACTCTCACATCCATACATGACCATGGGAAAAACCATAGCCTTGACTAGATGACTTTGTTGGCAAAGTAATGTCTCTGCTTTTTAATATACTATCAAGGTTGATCATAACTTTCCTTCCAAGGAGTAAGAGTCTTTTAATTTCATGGCTGCAATCAGTAGGTTGGTGTAAAAATAATTGTGATATTGTGTTGTTGAAATTTGCATTTGATACTGGAATACATTCTTAAATAAATGTGTTTTTGTTATACATCATTTTAATGTGCATTTCTCATTTTATGCGTTTTGCTAATGACTTCTTACTTTCTGCTTATTTTTTACTTATTTTAGACTATAGAGATGATACTATACATAAAGCAAATTTGAGAGATTTATTTTTACTGGAGTTCAAAATGGGTCATAAAGTAGTAGAGACAACTTACAACATTAACAATGGATTTGACCAAAGAGCTGCTAATAAATATACAGTGCAGTGGTGGTTCAAAAAGTTTTACAAAGGAGATGAGAGTCTTGACCGTGAGGAACCTACTGGCCAGCCATAGGAAGTTGACAACAACCAATTGAGAGCAATCATCGAAGCTGTTCCTCTTACAATTACATGAGAAGTTGCCAAAGAACTCAATGTTGAACATACTATGGTTGTTTGGCATCTGAAGCAAATTGGAAAGGTGAAAAAGCTCAATAAGTTAATGCTTCATTAGCTGACCAAAAAAATCATTGATTTGAAGTGTTCTCTTATTCTTCCCAACAATGAATCATTTCTAGATCGATTTACAATGTGAAACAAAGAGTGGATTTTATAGGACAACTGGGGTCAATCAGCTCAGTGGTTGGACCAAGAAGAAGCTCCAAAGAGATTCCCAAAGCCAAACTTACACCAGAAAAGGGTCATGGTCACTGTTTGGTGGTCTGCTGCCCATCTGATCCACTACAACTTTCGGAATCCTGAATCCTTTCTGAATCCTGGTAAAACCATTACGTCTGAGAAGTATGCTCAGGAAATCAATGAGATACACAAAAACTTCGTTGCCTGCGGCCTGCCTTGGTCAACAGAAAGGGTAAAATTCTTTTCCATGATAAGCCTCACCACACATCGCACAATCAACACTTCAAAAGTTGAATGAATTGGGCTATGAAGCTTTGCCTCCTCTGCCTTATTCATCTGACCTCTCATCAACTGACAACTACTTCTTTAAGCATCTTGATAACTTTTTGCAGAGAAATATTTCCACAACCAGCAGGAGGCAGAAAATGCTTTCCAAAGATTCTTTGAACCCTGAAGCACAACTTTTTATGCTATAGGAATAAGCAAACTTATTTCTTTTTGGCAAAAAATGGATTGATTGTAATGTTTCCTATTTTGATTAATAAAGATATATTTGAGCCTAGTTATAATGATTTAAAATTCATGGTCTGAAACCACGATTACCTTGGTACCAACCTAATAAATTATAACAATAGAAGACTTTCAGAGGTCTGGTGAGGTTTTAAGTAGTCTATTCTCTAAGAATAATGCCTTCCAATAAATCATCTATTCCAAGTCAATCAGGGCAAGTATCTCTCATGAAATAACTTTATGGTTCTGTAGTCTTGAGGAAAACAGCCTAAATACAGCTTGTGGTGTGCCCCAGGTGTACCATTATGATCCTATGAGACTGACTCGCTACCCATCCGTAACTGCTGGACTCCAAGTTCAGCTCTGTAACTTAGAAATGTCTGCAACTGTTCTCTGCCCCAGCTGTCAGGATGTCTCTTTTCTAGTATCTTCTGTTAGCCAAAGACACTAAATCCCTAGATCTTGATCACTTGGAAAGAATTCCTATGTATGAATCCTCTGCCTTCATAGGTTCATGAATCTAAAATGTTTAATCTATTTGAAAGGCTGTATTGTCTCTGTGTCTTATTATCTCTCTGGCCTTTAATTCATCAAACACATAATACTGCTGAGTTACATATATGAAACAGATTCTTCCTAGTCTTAAATTTTGGTTAAATTTGTTCAGGTTTTTGAGATATACTCAACTTATAATAAATTGAGTGCACTAAAAGTATATATTTTAGTGAGGTTTGGTATACATGGATATCCCTAAAACTATCATTACAATAAAGATAATAAACATATACATTTGCCCCTAGTTTCTTTATGTTTTTTTCTAATTGAAATATAGTTGATTTACAATGTTGTCACTCATATCTTTTCAGAATCTCTCCTTCCAATCTCTCCCCATCGATACCTATCTCTTATTCTCCAGGTTACACCCATCTGCTTGCTCGTTCTCACTGCAGATTCCTTTTAATTTTCCAATTATTTATATAAATGAAATTATGTGATATATACATTTGGATGGGGTTTGCTTTTCACATGACATCATTCTTTTGAGATTCAATCTATGTTATTGTATGCAGCAATATGTCTTTCCTTTTTACCATTGAGTTTTTCTATACCACCATGGATATATCAACATTTGTTGATCCATTATCTTTTAATGACATTTGGGTTGTTTTTGTTTTTGGCTATTATGATTGAAACTGGCATAGACATTCATGTACAAGTTTTGCATATGTATTTTTATTTTCATTTGGTGAATACCTTGAGGTAAAATGGCTAGGTTTTAAGGAAGGTGTATGTTTAATTTTTTAAAGAAACATTTTTCAAAATGGTTGGACTATTTTACATCTACCAGCAACGTATGAGAGTGAAACTTGCACTGAATTCTAGCCTATACACAGTATGTTCAGTTAATTTAAGTTTAGCTCTCTAGAGCTAATGTACTGCTTTCTTTTGAGGTATTAATTTAGTATATTTTTAAAGGTTTCATAACTCAGTGGAGATAGAAGAAGGTGAAACAATTCTGGGGGATGGAGAAGCTATGAGAAGTGTAGGGGAGGGAAGGTACAGAATCAAATATATAAAGAAGTATGTGAATAAATGTAGGTACACAATTTTAAATGGTTTTATTTTAAAAATAAGTGCCCGTTGGGGAGGTAGAAATTTAAAATATGGAGTATTAGTATTATCTTTAGAAAATAGGAAGAATTTAAAGTCTGTAGAGTTGACCCTTGAATGACACAAGTTTGAACTGTGTGGGTTCATGTGTATGTGTACTTTTTAAAAATAGAAATACTGCAGTTCTATGCAATCTTTGCTTGTTTGAATCCATGGATGCAGAACCACAGATCATGAAGACTGACCATGGATTTTCCATGGCACAGAGGGTCAGTACCCCTAGTCCATCAATGTGTTCAAGGTCAATAATGTAGGGGAAAACAACATAACAAAAGTAGTGTTACACAGACTAGCCACAGGTTTTCAGTATTGGAGACCAAAAGAGTTGGAGAAAAATAAATTACAATAATTGCAATATTCCAAGCAGAAGTTAATGAGAAATGATTAGGATTTTAACAATAAAAAGAAAAAAAAAATCAATGAAGACTTCCAGTGTTTCATAACTGCCCAGAAGGGATGTGGGTTATGGTTTTTCATTTGTATTCCCTGTACGTGTTAACGCTTTTTTGTTTGTTTGTTTGTTTGCATCTTTCACAATAATCTTATGTCATCTTCTCCTGAAGAACTATGAAATGAACAAACACAAAAAAATGAGAATTTACATTTAAATACTCAGTATTAATCTGCAGTTGTTTAGGCAATAGTATGATGATTGACTGGCTGGCAGTGGTGTAGAACATGATCACAGGGTGTGGTCTCCCTGCCTGGGTTGGAGCGGAACTGATGACACAAGGTTCATCTCTCTGAGCTTCCATTTTTAGTGTTCCAGCATTCCCTTCTCTGAAGTTCTGCCTCCGTGCTTTGTGAGCATTAACAGACTTGTTCTTGGCATTTCAGAAAAATGAATTGTAAATTCTCAACGACTTCATGTCTTTCAGCCTAGCAGCACTTCCCCAGGTGTAAATGCTGAGATTTTTAACAGTTTTTCGTGTCAAAGATTGGTAACCATATATATCTGGAGTGTTTGAAAGCCTGTGGCTCCCTGTCCTTCAGCACTGCAGCAGAAAGTTTAAGCTAAGCAGAAATTAAACAGACACAGGGTTTTCTGTTGGCCTGATCTATGGGAGGAATTTGGCTGAAGAGACTTTGTTTTTGACAGTGAAGTTCCTGGCATTGGCATCTTGATTCTGGCAAGGGCAGTAAAGAAGACAATGTTAACAGCCCAAACCCCTAGCTAGTGTTCCCAGGGCATTTAATGAATCCTGAAGACATCATCTACTCAGCTGAAATGCTGACATGTGAGTCTATTTTAACACCATGACTGCGGCAGCATTCAGCACCAACCTCATATCATATCATTAGGGGAGAGAGAAAGTACTGGAAGCTTTTAAACTTGAAGCCTTATCAATGCTGCTAGAGGAGTTCGGCTAAAGGCAAAGGAGAAAAGGAAAGATATACCCATTTGAATTCAGGGTTCCAAAGAATAGCAAGGAGAGTGGGAGAGGGTGAGTGTGGGATGATTTGGGAGAATGGCATTGAAACATGTATGTTACCATATGTGAAACGAATCACCAGTTCAGGGTCGATGCATGTTGCAGGATGCTCAGGACTGGTGTGCGGGGATGACCCAGAGGGAGGATAAAGGGAGGAGGGAGGTGGGAGGGGGGTTCAGGAGGGGGAACTCATGTACACCCGGGGCGGATTCATGTCAATGTATGGCAAAACCAACCAATATAATATTGTAAAATAATTAGCCTCCAATAAAAAATAAATTAATTAATTTTAAAAAAGCCAAAAATAAAAATTAAAAAAAAGAAAAAAAAAGAAAGCATTTCTCAGTGATCAATGCAAAGAAATAGAGGAAAACAATACAACAGGAAAGATCAGAGATGCCAAGAAAATTAGAGATAGCAAGGGAATATTTCATGCAAAGATGGGCACAATAAAGGACAGAAATGGTATGGACCTAACAGAAGCAGAAGATATTAAAAAGACTGGCAAGAATATACAGAAGAACTATTCAAAAAACATCTTCATGACCAAGATAACCATGATGGTATGATCACTCACCTAGAGCCAGACATCCTGGAGTCCGAAGTCAAGTGGGCCTTAGGAAGCATGACCACAAACAAAGCTAGTTGAGGTGATGGAATTCCAGTTGAGTTATTTCAAATCCTAAAAGATGATGCTGTGAAAGTGCTGCACTCAATATGCCAGAAAATTTGGAAATCTCAGCAGTGGCCATAGGACTGGAAAAGGTCAGTTTTCATTCCAATCCCAAAGAAAGGCAACGCCAAAGAATGTTCAAACTACTGCAAAATTGCATTCATCTCACATGCTAGCAAAGTAATGCTCAAATTCTCCAAGTCAGGCTTCAACAGTACATGAACCGTGGACTTTCAGATGTTCAAGTTGGATTTAGAAAAGGCAGAGGAACCAGAGTTCAAATTGCCAGCATCCATTGGATCTTCAAAAAAGCTAGAGGAGATCAAACCGCAATTAGGAGAAAGGCATGTCTGTAGGGAATGAACTAGATAGATACATAAACTCTAAGTGTAAAGGTGAATCCCATTTTTTTTTTTTCCCACCAGAAGATTTTTCACTTGACTTTGGATATGAAACTCTCACTGACTGACTCTTCATTTTCTTAACTAAAAATGAGGCAATAAAGCATATTTTAGAGCAAATCATAAATTAAATAATGCAAAATATCTAGTGCTGTGTAGATAAATATCAGGCATGGATGATGGACTTATTCTAGTCTGAACAAGCATTTTGCCTAAAGTGGCACTTAACCTGGTTCTGCTTTGAAAAAGATGTAAAGAGACAGGTTTTAGCCAAAGAAATTATCCTTTCTGTATCTCAGGGAAGGGATAAGATGGGGCTAGAGAAAGAAATGCAAACAAACTTGATTTCACCAATTGCCTGCAGCCTGTTTCTTCCTGCTTCTTAGCTGTCTTCTAGACACTTTCCCAGATCGAGTTCAGTAACTGTCATGAAGTCTCTGCTTCTGGGTCATATGGGTAAGACATTTTGCTGGTAGGATATACTTGGAGTCAATCAATGAAGATCTTACTGTTTGTGTATCTAATGGCATAGAATTCTTAATTTTCAGTAGAGTATAATTCTTTATCATTAGACTTTCAATTCTGTGTAGGAGGATAGGCACTTTTGCCTCTTTCAACAGGTAGTTACTTCAACTACTTGTAAACACTGACAGCATAGGGCAAGTTCCTTTAGGCACTGTCCTTAGGCAAATTTCTTAAGCTCTCATTGGACAAATTCCTTTACAGGGCTTTTATGAGAATCCCACAGGACAGTGTATGAGAGTAACTTAAAAGTACAAAGTCCCAGAAGGGTAGGGAGCATTAGTAAAGAAACTTTCTTTAGTAGATTTTCAAGTCACTTTTGCTTTTTTTTTTCTTACCTAATAATTAACTGTCCAGGAGTGTTATCCTTGTCTTTATAGGATTTATCTTTCCACATCTGTATGTGGAATAAGCAAAAAGTCACCAAAAAGCCTTTACATTTGCAATGAAGACCCTGAAGATTCCAGTGCACTTGGGCATTTGTTTTTAATTTGCATATGAAGTAACTAGAAGTGGGAGGCAATTATAAGTGATTTAGTGTAAAGTGTTTTGGAAACTGATAGATCCCTATTTATCATCTTGCTTCCACTTGTAGATATGTAATACAAAGGAAAACGAATTCCCCTTTCAGAGTAATGAAGGTGGCAACAGAGATTCTAATTTCCCAAGTGAAACACTTTTTACACAGTGGTAGCTTTGGAAGACAGGTCTGAACCTCATTAAACTTACTGTGTGTTGTACATGGACAACCTAATTCGATTCCTGTAAAAATAGGCAAATAGGCTGTCGATGTAAATTAAATCCAAAGGCAATCGAGTGTCACCATGGCTCTATATTACATGAGCATTTATCTCATAAATGGAAAAGTGAATTAAATTGTTAATTTCAGTAGCAATTTTAGAAAAACAAGACCCAGGCTGTAGGAGTCAAGAAGAAAAGATGCTTTTCATATGCTTTTCTTCATATGAATTACAATATTCTCCTTCTGAGGTTCACATTTTGTTTGCAGCCTTCCCTTTGAAAACCAGATTTCTCTTAATTTCAATTTTGTCTTCCTTTACAGTTTCTAACTTAGCTCTGGACCTGGGGGTGACCTCTGAACCATGTTCAGTGATGTACAACACATTCTACTGTGGGCCCCTACTTAGTATTTCACAGCTCCTTAACGCCTTCATAATGAAAGCCTAAGAACTAAGAATGCAGTGCACACAAGCATTTGCATGGCTGAGCATCACTGCAGTGCTCTCTTACCCCTGTCTCATGTCTCTGTCTACTCTGTCATTCCCTGTCAAACACTCTAAATTCCATCATATTGAGTAACTTGAAATCCTTTGGTTTGTGATTTTTTTTTGTCTTTTTCCCACAAGTAATCTTTATTTGAGACTGTGTTCCTATTTCCATTTTAAAACAAGAGTACAATGTTTCATCTTTCAAGATTTAAATAGTCTGTGTGCCTTATCCATGAAGTAATTGACCTGCACTGTGACCCCTCTGCTCCCAATACATAATTCTGTCACAGCATTATTAGAGGGTGTCAAGACTGTCTTCCTCATCATGCTTCTATCTTCCTAATGGAAGACTAGGGTATCTGGCTCATTTTTTTCCCTAATGTTAAGTACCATGCCTGGCACAGAGTATATACCCAGGAAGTTATTCAATAATTTTTAATTGAATGAATGACAGCTGATAAATAAGAGGAAAGTATTAATAGATCTTTACTTTCAGTCTATAGACTCTTTTTGGGTCTTCCCCTGTGGCTCAGTGGTAAAGAATCTGCCTGTAATGCAGAAGCCACAGGATATGTGCGTTCGATCCCTGGGTCAGGGAGATCCCCTGGAGGAGGGCATGGCAACCTCCAGGAGTTGTGAAATACTAAGTAGGGGCCCACAGTAGAATGTGTTGTACATCACTGAACATGGTTCAGAGGTCACCCCCAGGTCCAGAGCTAAGTTAGAAACTGTAAAGGAAGACAAAATTGAAATTAAGAGAAATCTGGTTTTAAAAGGGAAGGCTGCAACTCTGGTATTCTTGCCCAGAGAATGCAATGGACGGAGGAGCCTGACGGGCTATAGTCCATAGGGTTGCAAAGAGTCAGACATGACTGAACACACACGCATAAGCTGTCTTTATTTTATTTTAAATTGGAATATAGTTGCTTAGGCTCTTTAATCTCCAAAGCAAGTTTTACCACAATTCTGATTCTTGTGCAGAAGTAAGTGGCCCACCCCAGAGAGTCTGCGTACACCGTTGTAGACAAGGCTTGAATAGAAGCTTATCAGACTATGAATAGAACATTATGCAATCCTTCATGGACAGAAGAGGATGGTGAGCTATTGACACTACTCAGAGTCATTTCCCACTTGCCATCCGAACTTCCCTTAGAAGCTCTCATGGGATTTCTCATTGTCTCTGGGGTAATTTCTTCCCCCTATAAATTTCCCCCAAGTTGTACAAGTCAAAAAGAGGAGTGCTTTTCTTCCTGTGAATAACATGACAAGGAAAAAATATAGAGGATAATAATTTGCTGTTTAGAGAAAAACTTCAGATATTCTATTTGACACCTTAACAAAATTCTTGTTTATTCTACTTGGATTAAAGAAACTTCCATTTAAGAAATGGGCAATACACATGTAAATATTGTGGCAGCCTGGAGGTTTTCTCCCTATATGTACACTAAATCCCCTACATATGAATGATTTCCCTTCCAATAGAGCATTTGTAAGTTCAGTCTGTAAGTTCAACAAAGTTAGCCTAGGTACCCAACTAACACATAGTGTACTGTACTGTGAAAAGTATATAATATTTTTCACATAATACATTAAAAACAAACAAAAATAAAGAAAATGTTTTTCATCTTACAGTACAGTACCTTGAAAATACAGTGGTACAGTACAACAGCTGGCACCCAGGGGCTGGTATTGAGTAAACAGGAAAGAAGAGTTACTGACTAGAGGAGAAAGTGGAGGTCGAAGATGGTAGAGCTGAAGGATCAACAACAGGAGATGGAGGGCAAGCTGAAGTTTTACTCACGCTTGACATTGATGGAAAGAAAGCAATTTAGCATTGTCGAAAGTGAACAACTTGAAGGTTCATATGTAGTGGACTAATCGTAATGTGTTGGAGCACCCATTGTCCACGAAAGGGGTTGTGGGAGGCAATAATCGTATAAAAAACAAGGAGGACAGAAGGTACCAAATTTTTAAAAATATATTTGTCTTATTGTTATTTTTCATTAAAAATGGGAACTAGGATAGAAACAGCTGTCACTTGGAAGTTAAATTATCCAGGCGTCAAAACTATTTCTTGAATAGTCAGCTATAATATCATTTTTTCCCCTTATAAAATGAGGATGTGCTGTGCTGTGCTTAGTTTCTTAGTCATGCCTAATTTTTTGTAATCCTATCGGCTGTAGCCCACCAGGCTCCTCAATCTATGGGGATTCTCCAGTCAAGAATACTGGAGTAGGTTGCCATGCCCTCTTCCAGGGGATCTTCCCAACCCAAGGATTGAACCCAGGTCTCCAGCATTGCAGGTGGATTCTTTACCATCTGAGCCACAAGGGAAAAAATGAGGATAATACTACCAAATTTACTGTTTTTTGAAGGGGAGTAATTAGGTCACAGTCATAACCAGAAATTAAACCACCGAAGTTTTAAGTAATAGTGAATGGTACTACTATCAGCATTTCTCCAATCAGTAGTGAAAACAAAAATCAAGTTTCACTGAGAATTCACCATACTGCTCTCTCCCCCTTCCTCTGTGGGATGATTGTCTTACTTGTCTTGTGTAAATGTTCCTCAAACTATGAAAGCTCTTTTATGCAAGTCACCACTGGCCTTCTGGATGCTACCTGTGCTACATCAAGCCAGGCTTTGTAAGAACTAAAAATGACCTGAAAATGTTTGTAACAACTGCCCAAGGAAGCTTAGAATAAGGTTTTAGAGAGTTAATTCAGAATTCAGCCTTGAAATTTGAATGAAATAAAGGCACATTGACATTCCTTTGCATCAGAAAAGTGTTTCTAAAATTCTTGTTCGTTTTGGTCTATTGTTTTTAAAAATTGAATATAACAAAGAAAATGAGTAAGTGAGAAAAGGTCTTCCATAAAGCAAAGAATATTTTTGTAAATATTCATCTTCAGATAGTTTACATTAAGGTAGTTCCATGTCCAGAAGGTTGTCCATTACAATTAATTGATTCCCTCATTACCCAGCAGTTTCAATTGGTGGTTGTCATTTTGTTAACTCATGGATTATAGAAATCTCTAACCAGTGCCTCCTATCAGTGTATAAACTGTAGCGCTGTGCTGCGTTCAGCTCAGTCGCTTCAGTCGTGTCTGACCCTTTGTGACCTATCGACTGTAGCCTGCCAGGCTCCTCTGTCCATGGGATTCTCCAGGCCAGAATACTGGAGAGGGTTGCCATGACCCTCCTCCAGGGGATCTTCCTGACCCAGGAATTGAACCCATATATCTGGTGTCTCCTGCATTGCAGGCAGGGTCTTTACCCACTGAACCACCTGGGAAGCCCATGAACTACAGACTGTATGCCAATTTTATGTTAGTGCTGTTCCAACTAGATTATTAACTGAGGGTACTAATCCTGCCCAACAGATTTCCTGCTTTATTTGTAGGGCACATAAGTGCTACTCCATAAATGCCACTGGATTTGAGTCCTTTATGATCTTCATGTTAATGTAGTTAATCTGTTTGTGGCCAAACATAGAAAAGACTGAGATTTGACCAAGAAAATTATGGGACTCTTAAGGAAAAATGTGCAAGGTGAATTATGACAATATCATTGGGGAAGAGGAGCAAAATGAGGATTCGGATAAGCAAGATAGCCAGCACCATTTAAATCATATAATCTAGACAGACACCTATTCCATCTCTTCAAAGAACTGTACGTTTTCTAAAAATCATCATATGTAATAATTCATATCTTAATCTCAGTTTATTCCACAATAAACTATACTTATTACCAGCAAGTCCAAGCAACAGTGTGTTTTCCAAGTGGTGGCAGGTTTTGTGATAAGAAGTTTATTCCTGCTAGACCAGTGTTGCACACCAACCATCACATGTGAGAGGGCAGTGGGACTTCTCAGGGAGTGACTAGACAGGCTCTAGAAACACTTCATCCTGAATCTGCCAATCTTTAGGGTTGGAAGATTGACATTGATAAAAATGGCATCCACATCTTGGACTGCATTTCCTTCCCTAAACAGAGCTCCTAATATCATAGCCTCCCACTCACTTGCCAGGGAACTTTTTTTTTATAGTGTTCTTTATATTTTTCTACTCTTTTGATGGGTGCTCTTGATAGATGCTTAATTCAGAATAAGTTCAGTTCAGTTCAGTCACTCAGTCGTGTCCGACTCTCCGCGACCCCATGAGTCACAGCACGCCAGGCCTCCCTGTCCATCACCTACTCCCGGAGTTCACTCAAACTCATGTCCACAGAGTCGGTGATGCCATCCAGCCATCTCATTCTTGGTCGTCCCCTTCTCTTCCCGCCCCCAACCTTTCCCAGCATCAGAGTCTTTTCCAGTGAATCAACTCGTCGCATGAGGTGGCCAAAGTATTGCAGTGTCAGCTTTAGCATCAGTCCTTCCAATGAACACCCAGGATCGATCTCCCTTAGAATGGACGGGTTGGATCTCCTTGCAGTCCAAGGGACTCTCAAGAGTCTTCTCCAGCACCACAGTTCAAAAGCATCAATTCTTTGGTGCTCAGCTTTCTTCACAGTCCAACTCTCACATCCATACATGACCACAGGAAAAACCATAGCCTTGACTAGACGGACCTTTGTTGGTAAAGTAATGTCTCTGCTTTTCAATATATTATCAAGGTTGGTCATAACTTTCCTTCCAAGGAGTAAGCGCCTTTTAATTTCATGGCTTCAATCAGCATCTGCAGTGATTTAGGAGCCCAAAAAAATAAAGTCTGACACTGTTTCCACTATTTTTCCATCTATTTCTCATGAACGCGAGAGACGCCGGGCCGGGGCAACTGACCAGGCAAAGAGGCATGGCAAAGAGGAGCTACCCCACGCCAGGCCAGGGCCAGCGGCCGAGAGGAATTGCCCCACGTTCAATAGGTGGTGGCTGCACGGGCGCAGGAGGGCCGAGAGGAGCTACTCCACGTTCAAGGTCAGGAGGGGCGGCCTTGAGGACATACCCCTCGTCCAAGGTAAGGTACAGCGGCTGCACTTTGCTGGAGCAGCTGTGAAGAGAGTTTCCACGATCAAGGTAAGAGAAACCCAAATAAGATGGTAGGTATTGCGAGGGGGCATCAGAGGGCAGACACACTGAAATCATAATCACAGGAAACTAGTTGATCTGATCACATGGACCACAGCTGAATGTCCACTGGAGAAGGGAATGGCAAACCAGTATACTTGCTTGAGAACCCCATGAACAGTATCAAAGGGCTAAATGGTAGGATACTGAATGAGGAATTCCCCAGGTCGGTAGGTGCCCAGTATGCTACTGGAGATCAGTGGAGAAGTAACTCTAGAAGGAATAAAGGGATGGAGCAAAAGCAAAACCAATACCCAGTTGTGGATGTGACCGATGACAGAAGCAAGGTCTGGTGTTGTAAAGAGCAATATTGCATAGGAACCTGGAATGTTAGGTCCATGAATCAAGGCAAATTGGAAGTGGTCAAACAGGAGATGGCAAGAGTGAACATAGACATTCTAGGAATCAGTGAATTAAAATGGACTGGAATGGTTGAATTTAACTCAGATGACCATTATATCTACTACTGTGGACAGGAATCCCTTAGAAGAAATGGAGTAACCATCATGGTCAACAAAAGAGTCCGAAATGCAGTATTTGGATGCAATCTTAAAAATGACAGAATGATTTCTGTTCGTTTCCAAGGTAAATCATTCAATATTACAGTAATTCAGAATAAAGATGAACATAAATAAATTAGGGGAGAAAGTCTCTTGGAAGTAAGTCTTTCACTAGAGTATAAATTGAAACTAGTTAAATGATTTCATAATATATTTGTGAAGTTAGTTAAACAGAAATCCTTTAACTCTAAGTAGAAGAGTTAATGACTCTAAGATTAACTTCCAGTGCTGGTTTCAGCTTGTGATTCTAGGTCTGACTCATTGGAGACAGTTGGCCTTTTCTCATTAGGAGCTGGTTTGGTGCAGCAGAACTCAGCGCCTGCGGCTGCCATGTCTGCAATCTGTCTGCAGGAGTGACATATGCTGGGCCTCAGGTGAATCACATTGGGTAATTTACAGAAACTGTTGACAGCAAGAGAAACGATTACTGTCTTTTAGGATTTATCAAAGTAAGGGATACAAATTTCAATGTCATAATAATTTTAGAACAAAAATACCAGTGCAACTATTTCCATCCATTTATTCATGGAAGTTGAAATGTCCATTTTTAGCTTCTGATTTACCATTTCATAAAGTCTGTAGAAGTGACATGGGCCACCTGTCTCTAATTCCCCATATCAGTAATTCCATTTATGCTGGACAGAGGCTATTGGATATTTTTGTTTAACTGTTTGATAGATTATTATCTTCACAAAGAGATAATAATTTTCTTTTGAACTGTAATTAGATACTAAAGCCCTATGTTCACTGAGATAGACCTATACTTCATATATCTTTATGTCTCCTAAGCATAACACAAACTCTGGATCTCTAGGAGGTCCCCTAGCTTTTCATAGGAAGCCCAAGAACACTAATTCCTGATGCCAAAGATAGGTTATCTTTTTGATCAAACTAGTCTACTAAGGCTCTTGTAAACTCTTTTTCAACTGGGCTTCAACTTATGGATTTCTGTGTTCATTTCTTCATTATTCAATTTAGGCAAACTACTGTTATTCATTTTAGCTAGAATTCCCTCATCCTCCATATCTGATCACCCTCAATATGTAATTGAGATCCTTAACATTCACTATTACCTGGGCAGTGTTGAGGCAGGAGGGAAGGGGAAAGAGGGCAGCCTTTAAAAGAATGATAGATTTGTTAAGTATACTACATGCTGCTGCTGCTGCTGCTAAGTTGCTTCAGTCGTGTCCAACTCTGTGCGAACCTATAGATGGCAGCCCACCAGGCTCCCCCGTCCCTGGGATTCTCAAGGCAAGAACACTGGAGTGGGTTGCCATTTCTTTCTCCAATGCATGAAAGTGGAAAGTGAAAATTGAAAATGAAGTCGCTCAGTCGTGTCTGAATCTTAGCGACCCCATGGACTGTAGCCCACCAGGCTCTTCCATCCATGGGATTTTCCAGGCAAGAGTACTGGAGTGGGGTGCCATTGCCTTCTCTGAAGTATACAACATAAATGGGTTAAAATCAACTAGGCCCAAGATGGCAGGAGATTTGACATCCAGTAGACCTTGAGTCTTAATATATGCTCATTGTACAATCAATTCATTAGTTAAATGGTACATCCACAGGAGCCATGACAGTCCCAAGCTTGACCATAAAAGGCCAAAAACTGGGCAGTGGATCAATGCCTGGAAATCCCCCCACCCCTTTTCCTGATATAGTTGGAATAATCTTCCCACTCAGTAGCCTATGAAATTACCCAGCCCATGAAAACTAACCACTCCATATTTCAGGGCAACTTTCATCTTCTGAGATGGACCACATTCTGTCTGTAGAGTATGTTTCTCCCAAGGATGCTCTTGCCTTTTGAGATAGATCCAATTTAGCACACAGATCATGCATCTTTGCTTTCACTTTACTATGGGTCACTCTTGAGTTCTTTCTAATGTGAAGCCAAGACCTTCACTCAGTGGCACATCTCAGGAACTCTCTCAAGACCTGGGACATGACCATCCTCTCACACCCAGTTTTTCTGCAACATCTTTACAAAAGATATTAATAAGCCTACTTCTTTCCTGTCACTTTGCCTCTTGCTGAATTCCTTCTGTGCTAGACATAAAAAACCCGAGCTTCATGAAGTCCTGAGACTAGGCATGTGGTTTCAGCTGGGAGAAAATGAATTTGAGTCCCCTCCTAAGCCAGAGAATATGGGTTCAAGTCCTATCTGAGGCAAAATTGGGTTTGAGTCCCATTTGAGGTTTGACATTTCAGTATTTGATCACCCTGATCTGCTTTTGAAAACAATCCTGCTAGGTTGAATTAGCCAGAATTCCCCCCAAACTCTTATATTTACTCTTAGTAATTCTCCAGCCATTGACTTCTACCCTAATCCTTGGATATACATTCTCTTTTGCTCATGTTGTATTTGGAACTGAGCCCAGTTCTATATTGAGGTCTCTTTTTCCCTATTACAATAGTTTTGAATGATATTTTCTTTTACCACCTTAATTACTATTCAACTCTGATATTCTTTAACACTAGTAAAGATAAAGGGCAGACTTACAAGATTTTTCTATCAGAATAAAAATGCCAGGCATACAAACCAACTATATGGAGTTTCATAGGAGATGGTGATTTCTCTGAATTCTTACTTCCTTCCCAACTTGATTTAACAATTGCTGAACCTCAAAAGAGATGGAGAAATAGGATATTGTGGGTTTTAATTGATATCCACATCCACAACAATGTTGCAAACTGAAAATAGACATTAAGCAAAAGAATAACACCTATTCTTCACCTGAACAAGAAGGCTGAGGAATAGAATATGTGCTACCATTAGATAAAGGCCATTTATAATGAGGATGTAGACTGCTTAAAGGATGTATTTTTAAATACAGGTTCTTCTATCACACTTGTGAAGTAGAGCTTGAAAATAATTGTATAAAGTAAATGCCTTCTTAATTTCCCTTTGCCTTAATTCATTTAATAAATTAAAAATTATTAAATGACAAATACTCCTATTTTAAATTCTGTGCAGACAGGAAAATGACTCAGAGAACTTACTTTCACTATTTAAAAGTTATCACCATCAACAATTTAAGAGCAGTACTTAACATATCAAATTCAAATTATCAAAAACCCCACATTTTTTTTAGTCCATTTGAGCTGCTATAACAAAAATACTATAAAGTGGGTATTTATTCATAAACATTTATTCCTCACAGTTATGGAAAATCCAAGATCATGGCACCAGCAGATTCAGTGTCATGGGAACCTTTCTCCTCACAGTACTGTCCTTTCCTTGTAACTTCACGAGGCAGAAGCAGCAAGCTAGGTCTTTGCATGTGTGCTAAGTCTCTTCAGCCGTGTCTGACTCTTTGCGACTCCATAGACTGTAGCCCGCCAGGCTCCTCTGTCCATGGGATTCTCCATTCCAGAATACTGGAGTGGGTTGCCATGCCCTTCGCCACAGCTAGGTCTTTGGGTCTCTTTTATAAGGGCATCAGTGGAAATCTTGAGGACTTTACCCCCATGATCAAACATCTTACAAAGACACTCATCTCCTAATACCATTATTCTAGGGGTTAAGATTTCAACATATGAATTTGATGCGATGCAAAAATTCAGACCGTAATATAGATCAATAGTTTCCTATTGGTAGGTCTATGCTCTAAGGTCAGCTTTTTTTTTTAAATTTAGCAAGCAGAAAGTATTAACAGAGTGCATATTATATATATGTTGTGTGACAGGGTCTTTTTTTTTTCTCCTATTCTCTTTCAGGAAACACATAAGTTAAGGGCAAGGTTTCCCTCAGAGAGACATTTACAGGTTTTGTTAGGGTAAACTGATATTAGCATTTGTGAAAGAAATACCTTGATATTCTTTTGTCAGAAAATCCCCTTTCTATATATATAGCCGAAGGCATTACTTTGTGAACTGTATTCTCTTCAAAAGCATGTCAGCCTAGAATCAGAGAATCCATATTTGGTGCATACTAGGTGTATGATGGAAAAATGAGTAAAAGCAGAAGCTATTGCTGCAGAGACATACATATATAAGTTTAGTTCAGTTCAGTTCAGTCACTCAGACATGTCCGACTCTTTGTGACCCCATGAATCACAGCAAGCCAGGCCTCCCTAACCATCACCAATTCCTGGAGTTCACTCAAACTCATGTCCATCAAGTCGGTGATGGACATATATAAGTAAGAAAAAAATTAACTGTAGCATTCAGACAAAATAGATAAAATATATTTAATTGTCTCTAACCTCAGATATGCAGATGACATCACCCTTATGGCAGAAAGTGAAGAGGAACTAAAAAGCCTCTTGATGAAAGTAAAAGGAGAGTGAAAATGTTGGCTTCAAGCTCAACGTTCAGAAAATTAAGATCATGGCATCTGGTTCCATCACTTCACGGGAAATAGATGAGGAAACAGTGGAAACCGTGTCAGGCTTTATTTTTTGGGACTCCTAAATCACTGCGGATGCTGATTGCAGCCACGAAATTAAAAGACGCTTACTCCTTGGAAGGAAAGTTATGACCAACCTAGATAGCATATTAAAAAGCAGAGACATTACTTTGCCAACCAAGGTCCATCTAGTCAAGGCTACGGTTTTTCCAGTGGTCATGTATGGATGTGAGAGTTGGAGTGTGAAGAAAGCTGATCGCCGAAGAATTGATGCTTTTGAACTGTGGTGCTAGAGAAGACTCTTGAGAGTCCCTTGGACTGCAAGGAGATCCAACCAGTCCATTCTAAAGGAGTTCAATCCTGGATGTTCATTGGAAGGACTGGTGCTAAAGCTGAAACTACAATACTTTGGCCACCTCAGGCAACAAGTTGATTCACTGGAAAAGACTCTGATGCTGGGAGGGATTGGGGGTGGGAGGAGAAGGGGACGACAGAGAATGAGATGGCTGGATGGCACCACTGACTCAATGGACATGAGTTTGAGTGAACTCTGGGAGTTGGTGATGGACAGGGAGGCCTGGCGTGCTGTGATTCATGGGGTCGCAAAGAGTCAGACACGACTGAGTGACTGAACTGACTGACTGATTGACTGAATGCTCTATGCCAATAGAATGGGAAAGTCTAGAGATCTCTTCAAGAAAATTAGAGATGCCAAGGGAGCATTTCATGCAAAGATGGGCACAATAAAGGGCAGAAATGGTATGGAACGAACAGAAGCAGAAGAGATTAAAAAGAGGTGGCAAGAATAACAGAAGAACTGCACAAGTGACTGAACTGAATGCTCCCTGCCATGTCAATTATTGTAAACCTATGAAGCCAGTGTTTTTATATTACTACAGAGATTAGGAAACTATCTTTGCATTTTAGTTATATGGCCATGGGATAAAATGTATGATACTTCCTTTATATACTGGAGTTTTTTCAATTAATTTTTGTAAGTTTGAGAATTTTCACTGACATATGCTATACAGTTCAGTTGAGTTCAATTCAGTCGCTCAGTTGTGTTCAACTGTTTGCGACCACATGAACATCAGCATACCAAGCCTCCCTGTCAATCACCAACTCCTGAGGTTCACCCAAACTCATTCCCATTGAGTCAGTAATGCCATCTTACCACCTCATCCACTGTTATCCCCTTCTCCTCCAGCCCTCACTCTTTCCCAGCATCAGGGTCTTTTCCAATGAGTCGGCTCTTTGCATCAGGTGGCCAGAGTATTGGAGTTTCAGTTCCAACATCAGTCCTTCCAATGAACACCCAGGATTGATCTTCTTTAGGTTGGATCTCCTTGCAGTCCAAGGGACTCTCAAGAGTCTTCTCCAACACCACAGTTCAAAAGCACCAATTCTTCAGTGCTCAGCTTTCTTTATAGTCCAACTCTTACATCCATACATGACCACGGGAAAAATCATAGCCTTGACTAAACTGACCTTTGTTGACAAAGTAATGTCTCTGCTTTTTAGTATACTATCTAGGTTGGTCAGAACTTTTCTTCCAAGGAGTGTCTTTTTATTTCATGGCTGCAATCACCATCTGCAGTGATTTTGGAGCCCAAGAAAGTAAAGTCAGCCACTGTTTCCACTGTTTCTCCATCTATTCACCATGAAGTGATGGGACCGGATGCCATGATCTTCGTTTTTTTTATGTTGAGCTTTATGCCAACATTTTCACTCTCCTCTTTCGCTTTCATCAAGAGGCTCTTTAGTTCTTCTTCACTTTCTGCCATAAAGGTGGTGTCATCTGAATGTCTGAGTTTATTGATATTTCTCCCAGCAATCTTGATTCCAGCCTGTGCTTCTTCCAGCCCAGAATTTCTCATGATGTACCCTGCATATAAGTTAAATAAGCAGGGTGACAATATACAGCCTTGATGTACTCCTTTTTGTATTTGGAACTAGTCTATTGTTCCATGTCCAGTTCTAACTGTTGCTTCCTGACCTGCATACAGGTTTCTCAAGAGGCAGGTCAGATGGTCTGGTATTCCCATCTCTTTCAGAATTTTCCAGTTTATTGTGAACCATACAGTCAAAGGCTTTGCCATAGTCAATAAAGTAGAAATAGATGTTTATCTGGAGCTCTTTTGCTTTTTCCATGATCTAGCAGATGTTGGCAATTTGATCTCTCATTTGTCTACTTTTTCTAAAACCAGCTTGAACATCTGGAAGTTCACGGTTCACTTGTTGCTGAAGTCTGGCTTGGAGAATTTTAAGCATTACTTTGCTAATGTATGAGATGAGTGCAATTATGCGGTAGTTTGAACATTTTTTGGTATTGCCTTTCTTTGGGATTGGAATGAAAACTGACCTTTTCCAGTCCTGTGGCCACTGCTGAGTTTTCCAAATTTCCTGACATATTGAGTGCAGCACTTTCTTAGCATGATGTTTTAGGATTTGGAATAGCTCAACTGGAATTCCATCATCTCCACTAGCTTTGTTTGCAGTGATGTTTCCTAAGGCCCATTTGACTTTACATTCCAGGATGTCTGGCTCTACATGAATGATCATACCATCATGATTATCTGGGTCGTGAAGATTTTTCTTATATAGTTCTGCGTATTCTTGCCACCTCTTCTTAATATCTTCTGCTTCTGTTAGTTCCATACAATTCTTAGGCAAATATCCACAGTTGTAATAAAACCAGTCTTTTTGTTTGTTAATTTTTTTAATTTTACTTCCAAGGTCTAAAATTATCTTGTTTACCTATACAAAATTCTAAAGTTACTGCTGATATTTTGATCAAACATCTAAAAAGAAATTATTTAAATAGGCTATATAATAAGGAGAGGGGCTTCCCAGCTGCTGCTAGTTATAAAGAATCTGTCTGCCAATGAAGGAGACATAAGAGGTGCAGGTTCAATCCCTGTGTTGGGAATATCCCCTGTGTCAGGGCATAGCAACCCCTCAAGTATTCTTGCCTGGAAAATCCCATGGACAGAGGAACCTGGCAGGCTACAGTCTATAGGATCACAAACAGTCAGACGTGACTGAAGAGACTGAGCACACGTGCACATAGTAAGGAGATGGTTTATCAGTTATAGTTTGTCCTAAGGCTAATAAATAAACTTTAAAAGTCACTGATTATGTATATGACAAAATTTCTCTTTTGCTTCCATACAAAATTTATCTTTGTGTCTGAATAATTTTGCTGCCAAAATCTTGGCTCTCTGTGCACCAGTGCCTATATAAAAAAAAAAAATGTCAACATGGTTGTGGAGGAGGAAGAAAGAGAAACTATTTCTTTACCAGGCAAACAGGGAACACAGTAGGCTAGTGCCTCAAAAGCTATACCCTCCTAACTGGGAAATAGATCTAATAGTCTATGAGACTTCTACTATTATTCTATTAGACTCCCAAGATCTGTCTAGTCAAAGCTATGGTTTTTCCAGTGGTCATGTATGAATGTGAGAGTTGGACTGTGAAGAAAGCTGATCGCTGAAGAATTGATGCTTTTGAACTGTGGTGTTGGAGAAGACTCTTGTGAGTCCCTTGGACTGCAAGGAGATCCAACCAGTCCATTCTAAAGGAGATCAGTCCTGGGTGTTCATTGGAAGGACTAATGCTGAAGCTGAAACTGCAATACTTTGGCCACCTCATGCGATGAGTTGACTCACTGGAAAAGACTCTGAGGTTGGGAGGGATTGAGGGCAGGAGGAGAAGGGGACGACAGAGAATGAGATGGCTGGATGACATCACCGACTCGATGGACATGAGTTTGGTTGAACTCTGGGAGTTGGTGCTTGACAGGGAGGCCTGGCGTGCTGTGATTCATGGGGTCGCAAATAGTCGGACACGACTGAGCGACTGAACTGAACTGAACTGAACTGAATAGCCAATTAGTCTTCTACCTGTGGAGAGATCATAGTCAGGGAGGTGATAAACATCAAGGCAGTGACAGACCTGCACTCTTCTGATGGGTTGGTGGTGAGGTAAGCAGGAATTAGCATCATGGACCTTCAAGTTCCAACTAGTCTGAGCTTATGGGAAGCATATCATTGTTAATCATTAACTTCTGACACCGTGAGGGGGTTTGTTACCTGCAAAATAGCTCAAAGATATTGTTGTGTGTATTATTTGATGGGGAACCAGGACTTTGCCCCAAGGCTGCACTAAGGATTCTTTTGATTCTTTGTTTTTCCCTTGTTTTGCATTTCCTTCCTTCCCTAATTAGCAACTGCTTGAATCTGTCCCTGGAATTTAGGGAAGGTCATAGAGGCTGAATGAAGGCTATTTCCTATAATCAAAGAAATGAGGGACACAGAAAGGCCTTTGTGCTTGGGATTCCCACAGGGTCTTGCTCAGTCAGCATCACTTTTCACTAACCCATAGAATAGAGAGCATTCTTGGCTTTGCATCTAAGCTATGGTTCATGAACAAATTTCCTATTCTCAATTCAAATAGTTTATTCTGAAGTGATTCTAGAAGTTAGCTGAAATTTGTTAGTCTGGAAAAATAGAGGCCAAGACTGGCCCTTCCAAGAATAAATGCATGACTCTGTAGAAGCTATAAAGAAGATGTGTGAAAGTGAAAGTGGCTCAGTTGTGTCGGACTCTTCCCATGGACTCTACAGTCCATGGAATCCTCCAGGTCAGAATACTGGAATGGGCAACCTTTCCCTTCTCCAGGGGCTCTTCCCAACCCAGGGATCGAACCCAGGTCTCCCATATTGCAGGTGGATTCTTTACCAGCTGAGCCACAAGGGAAGCCCAAGAATACTGGAGTGGGTAACCTATTCCTTCTTCAGTGTATCTTCTTGGTCTCCTGCATTGCAGGTGGATTATTTACCAACTGAGCTATCAGGGAAAATCTAGAAGACGTATAGTGGTCCTTTAAAGAAAGATTACCTAAACCACGTCAAAACTGATGTTGGCTCAAGGGAAGACTCAACCTGTAAAGTTGACTCTGATGGCCATATTGGGGTGTGTGTAAACGAGTAAGAAGAGAGACCTTGTCAACAGAAAAAGAAGATTTGAACTGATGCTGCAGAATAAGAATGTCACCTGGCCTATTAGTGAACAAAACATGCTGCACTTTGTTTAGCCATTACAGCCACACCTGATGGTTAGTCCAGAGGGAACTCAGGATGGAAGCAGAATGCCTGCCATCAAACCATCAGACTTTGCAGCCAGCACCCCTTAAACCCCTTACCTCCACCTCCCACCTTCCTACCTCCCATCCCCCAACCCCCATTCCCACCACCCCCACCTCCTGCCCTGACATTGTACCCTGAGGAAACTCAGGAAGAGAAGGCACAGGATACTGGTCCTAGGTAGTTAAGGTGCATACAAAAGGAATGATTTCAGTGAGCCCAGACTAGCATCTTCCCATACATAGAAATGCACTAAATTCATTAACTTGAGAAGTATGGTTGTCCTTAACCAACAACAATCTTTTGATGTCCTGACTACCTAGTCTTTGTTTCAAAAACTCCTCTTCCGGTGTCTGGAGCAGTCTTTCAGAGCTATCTGAGATACTGTGTCTCAGGGTTTAAGTCTTCAGTTTTGTCAATCAAATAAAATAAGACTCAACATTTACATTGTATACATATTTTTTTCAGTTGACAGTGCCTCGGGAGAAGCAGAAAAGGGAGAAATGAGAAGAGAAAAGCAGGCATAGGTTTCTGACTTTTCAGTTCACGTGCATGTATTTGATTGTAGCTTTTTCCTGCTTCTCTGTTTTGGTGAAATCACTTTGCACCAACAATTAACCTTTTATTTGTTACTTCAGTTAGTTTGAGTGAGCCTATGCTCAAAGCATAAAAAAAAGAATCTTGGTTAGAAAACACTCTTGGATTTGCATAAGTAAAAATATAGGAGTGAGATATTTTACATGGAGTGACAGAATTAGATGCAAATATGAAGCATGTGTATCTATAATGGAATAATTTATATCAGGCTGTTTTTGACAATAAGCTTAAAAATAGATTTTGAAGGTAGGTTAATATCTTTATACCCAAATTAGGTGTCTGTTTTGAATTCTCACAAGCAGTGGTGTCTACTGAAGATTTTCAAATAGATGAGTAGCAAGATAATGATGGAATTTAGGGCAGGCCACTTCAACATATGCCATTTTGCATGAGAAGAGAATTATTTGGAACTGAAAACAAAAGACTGGGCCCCCAAAACTCAGGAAGTACCTTTAATCTTCCCTCTACCCCAAAAGCTAGATGTGATAGACAGAAAGACAGCTAGTATGATCTGTTTGTTTAAATTCCTCTCTGTCTCACTGTTTCTGTATGCTCTAGAAATATTTTGCTTATCAAACGTTTGCTCTTTCTACATCCCCATGAATTTCACTTCTCCTTTTAATGTCCTAGCTCACTATCCCTTTCTCCTTAGCTCAGGATATCAAGTAAACCATAATTGACTAACTATCCTTTGGACCTCATATTTTATGGAGCACTCATGCATACATAATTAAATTTGTTTTTTCTTCTTAACTGTCTCATGTCAATTTAATTATTAAAACAGTCAGAAGAACTGGGAAGACTAGAGAAGAGAAACATTTTTTTTTTTTTTTTTCCCAACAGTAAAATTGGTTGATTCTTGAAAGAAAGTATCAGTCCTGAATATTCATTGGAAGGTCTGTTGCTGAAGCTGAAACTCCAATTCTTTGGCCACATGATGTGAAGAACTGACTCATTTGAAAAGACCCTGATGCTGGGAAAAATTGAACGCAGGAGGAGAAGGGGATGACAGAGGATGAGATGGTTGGATGGCATCACTGACTCGATGGACATGTGTTTGAGTAAACTCTGGGAGTTGGTGATGGACAGGGATGCCTGGTGTGCTACAGTCCATGGGGTCACAAAGAGTTGAACATGAGAGTGACTGAACTGAAAGAAAGGAGCCAAAGCTTTTTAGTGGAATTGCCATATCAAGATTATCCAAAAAGAAATACCATAATATTTCACAGTAAAATAAAGAAAATGTAGCATTCAGAATTCAAACAGATGTTTGCTCTAAAACAATAAGAACAACAGTTATTCTACCAGCAAAATGGATTTATTTAGGAACAGCAGAGAACTGCAATTTGGGACATGCAATCTATGGCAAACCATATGCAAGCATAAAGGAAAAGGACTTTTATAGAGGAGAAGGGAGGTGCTGTTATAAACAGAATTCATTACAGGAAACTAAGTTTGGAATATAGTGGCTTTTCATTGGCTGGGTTTTGTAATTCTCTCATTGGTTGGGTTATTGCAGGGCAAGGTAAAATTCTTTCTTCCCCTTGCTGGGTAGTAAAGTAATAACATTTTTCCTGCTGGAAATGTAAAGAGACATTTCATTCTGTTGGGTCTGCAACTGACCTCAAGGGGTAGGGCCTAAGAGCTCTGCCTTCTGGCCTCCCATCTCCATTTTAAATGAGATTTCTGTTTATTAATTTTCACCAATGGAAATGTTAGGTAGTTAGAATAGGAAAAAGAATCCAGAATGACGGTGGCTAAATGACAAGGAAGGGAAAAGCCCAAGGAAACAGAACAAGGAAGGTCCGAGGACCAGACTGAGGACCTCAGGTAAAACAAACAGCACTCCTGGCTAGCCCAATTTACTTAGGGCCAGCCCAGGGGGAGGAGAAAAAGCCTATATAAAGAGGAGCCAAAATTGAGTGAGGGGCTTCTCTTCTCTTTGTGTCTTTGGGTCAGCCCACCCTCACGCCTCAAGGATGTATTTTCCCTTACTTTCAAAATAAAATCAAGCTGTAACATGGGGCTGTAACACTGGTCCACCCAAGGAAATTACACAGGACTGTAACAGTGGTCCGTCTGAGGGCTGTGACACTGATCTGGCCGAGGGCTGTAACACTGATCCATCCGTCGCTTCAAATTTTTGTTGTGACAAGACAGAACCGAGGAAATTACACACTCTCCCAACAGAAATGAGGACATTGATATGCTAGGTATGTTACAGGAGGGTAGAACTAAGACAAAAGAAACAGATCATGAAAACAAGAAATCTGAATCAGCATGCTTTTGAGAAGTTTTGTTCACAGGATGTTTAAAATGAAAAGGATCAAAGAGATGTCAATTCCAAGAGCTCTTTCAGAATCTGGGGAATTAATTCTATGTTGGAAGGAAAATGAGAGGACAAATGGGGAAGCTGTGAGCCCAGCTTCCAGGATCCATCTAAAGCAGTTTATATTTCATTTAGTGTGAATGGTGCCACTAATCTTAACTTTATATGGTATACATTTGTCCATGTTATACGGAGAAAATGAGAGAACTCAACTTACCCATGTTAATGTTATGCCCTGAGTCCGGTCCCCCCATACTGGTAGAATAAGACACTCACAGCAATGCAAAAGCAAGAATGGGGTTTATTTCTAGCTCGAGCTAGGGCTCATGCCTCCTCCAGCGCAGTGGAGTGCGGACAAGAGCCCTGAGCCCAGGTCACAGCGGTTTTTATAGTCTCAGATTACATAAGCACCTATTTTTGTTCAAAAGATCAAGCTGGCAGAAGCTCATTGGCCAGTTCATGGGCGCGCAGGGTTTTTCTGGGGGGTTTCCCTTTTTCCTCTGATTGGCCTGATTTTTGGCTCCGGCGGGACTTTTCTAGGGAGGCGTTTCTTATTTTTGGTGCCAGTGGGATTTTCTGAGGGAGGAGTTTCTGTGAACTTAGCCTCCACCCTGTCTCCAGGAAATCGAAACTTAGGCCTAAGCAAGGTCTCAGGCCTATCACAGCTACTCAGATGTCAGGGCTCCTAACATATCCCCCCTTTTCTGTTGTTCAAATGGAGGAATCTTCCTCCATGGGTAGAGTTTGATCCAGGGATCTTTATACAGCCTTACTCAAAAACAATTCTAGGAATCTTTACTTAAAAACAACTTTATCTAAAATGGAGTAACTTTGGTTCTATGAGCAGCAAGCAGCAAGCAAAGTACAGAAGCAAAAATGCATTACAGGAGCATTAAGTTTTACATTAGGTTACAGCGTCTAATCTGAACCTCGCTGTGTGTCTTGCATTATCATGAGTGTCCTCTGTTCCTTTGAGGGAAGGGCGACTCTGGACCCTAACAAGAACCAAGTCTCTTCATGGCCTCGCTAGAATCCTTTGCAGGGACTCCTCTTCCAGGGCCTCATCTCCCTGACTATAGATTAGTTCCTGCTCTTCCAGTATGCCTGTTTACAA
Organism: Moschus berezovskii; assembly: GCF_049115385.1. Lineage (NCBI taxonomy): Eukaryota > Metazoa > Chordata > Mammalia > Artiodactyla > Moschidae > Moschus > Moschus berezovskii. The sequence continues at coordinate 68,568,672 of NC_142461.1, forward strand.
GTGGCATAAAATAACTATAAATAAATTGAATATTTAATATTTGTACTTAGAGTAAGGGTTTTATTGTTTCCTCCTTTACTTAGATACACAAAATACTTTCATTTATAGTATATTTTATTTGACATAATTTTTAAAATTGTCTATATGGGTAAAATTATTTGTTTTCTCTTTGTAAATGAGAAAATAAGTTGGCAAATTAACTAAATTTATATAGGACATTGCTGGCTGTGATATATAAACTTTGCTGTCTATTATATGGAATATAAAGGAATATTTCATTTTCAATTCTCAGAATCTAGGGGTCTTAGAAGTGACAATGAAATGATGATGGAAGATTACATTTATTTAGGTATCACAGAAATGAATCTGTAGGACAATACAAAAAATTATTGGAAATGAAAGATCAAAGGGTTTTAAATGGCAATTAGAATGCTCAATTTCTATTTTCTGAGTTATATTGTCATGCATTATGATCATAGCATATTTTCATTTGTTTTAAGAAATGAAATGCTCAAGGAAATGAGGAAGGGCAACAAAGCAAATTATCTAATTTATTTTTAATACAGATGAAACATAATAGAGTGACACACAAGGAGAAGAAAGATGGAAATTCCAGTACATATGCAGTTTTGTTTGTGGGGTTGGTAGAAATTAGAATTTCTGTTTGCTTCTCCATCTCCTCAAGATTGTTATCTTGTTCAAGTCTGGCTTTATTTTTTCCTTTTTAATGACACCATGCAGTAGATGGGATCTTAGTTACCCAACCAGGTGCTGAGTGCATTGGAAGCGCTGTCTTAACCGCTGGACCTCCAGTGAACTCCCAAGTCTAACATTTTTTGAATCATCTAGAGGTTTAATAGCAATTGTGAATTTAAAAAAATCAGAAATTTAGAATCAAATAATTTGCCTTGCGCTTTATCTTTTTTGGTGGTATGAGTCCCCAGATTACAGCCTTGGGCTCTCTTGACTAATTCTCCCAGTCTGCAGCTTGAATACAACTCTCCCATGTACATTAATCTAAGGATCCACACAATTAGTCCCCAAAGCTACTTGCAGGGCTTGTGTTTTCACTGACTGACACTACTTTCACCGGGCAAGAAGAAAAAAGTACTGCCACTGTAATATCCCCTGTCTAAGGATTCAAGTTCTCAAAGCTGAATGATCTACAAAATTTTAGTCCTTTTATGACCATCAGAGAGCTGAAGTTACAAAGAAATGTAATAAAAATATATATGTTCTGGTTTATATATTATATTATGTATTCATATAATGTATTTTGTAGATCATTTGGCTTGTTCTCATGGTGAGGTTAAGAGCAAAGATCTTTCTTTAATCTTTACATCTGAAGCAAAAGCACAATATTCCTCTGGCCCTAATTTGAATAAAAGGATGTGAGATTTAGAAAAGTCCTTAGTCTTATCTCTTATAGTTTATTATTTTCTCAGTAAAGTAACTCACAGCCAGTAAGGCATTTTAAAAACTAAAATAAACTATATATTTTAAAACGGATCTGGTTTTCTGGACTAAAAATTCATTTCGAACATAGGAATTTATTTTTACTGCTTCTGACCCACTTAAACTACATAGAAACATTTTTTAAAAAGCCTAACTTGACAAGACAAAAAATAGAAAAGAAGACCGAATTGATAAAATATTATAAAGTGAAAAGCATATAGATAAAAAGTAACTAAATTAAGCTACCTTAAAAAAAACTGAATAAACATTGAGAAAAAACCCAGATTTTGCTGCATACATTTACAAGATTCTGGAATTGTTAGCAATAAGCACTGTTGGAAGTGACATCAAGGAGCTAAAATGGGCTAAAATGGGCTCGTTCTGAGAGTTGTTGTGCTCAGGACAGGACTCCACACAGATTGCCATATAATGAGTGATTCAATTCAATTTATTGAATTGAGTTCCCCATCAAATTCAGATACTACAATCCTAATCCTTAATAGCTCAGAATGTGAGTGTGTATGAAGAAAAAAACATTTTGGAGGTGTTTAGTTTAAAAGAAGGGCCTCAATACAGTCTGACTGATAAGACCCTCAGAACTCTAATACACAATAACTCCATCCAAGCCCCTGCACTGAGACCACCAACCTGTAGCACAGCTCCTGTCAGCATGAGACTATGTCCCTAAGATGACCCCAGCCCCTATTAAAACATCTACCTGTGAGACTCAAAGTTGCCAGGAGGATTATACAGTTTTTCTACACCTGAAGATAGGTCCCTGACCTCCTTTTCATAGAGCATTTACAGCTATGACTCCTTCCTCTGTCCCTTCAATATGCACATGTACTTCCCACAACTCAGAAGTGTCTTTTCCATGGATCTGAAAGCCATTCTTTGAAATACTATTATCAGGAAGGATAGGGGTTGCCTTCCAGTCTCTGCAGAAGGATGGAATCTTGGCTTCAATAATAGCCAGCTAGCAGATAGATACAGCTGGCCTGATCACATTTACATTGACCAGGCCTTTGTAATTTTTCACTTGAGTCCCTGCTCTGTCTTCCTATACTCTCATTTCTCTTTAAAACACCCAGACATCTCTGAATAAATCAGAATGAAACTCAGCACTTTCCTTTACTGTCAGTAGTTACAGAATAAAATCTGTTTAATGGCTCTAATGAATGTCTGGCTTTAACTTTGACGCTGGTATTCTTCACTAAGAGGACATTTGGATGCACAGAGAGACACCAGGAATACATGTGCACAGAAGAAAGACCACATGAAGATGCAGCGAGAAGGTGGCCATCTTCAAGCCAAGGAGAGAGGCTCCACAAGAAACCAAATCCTCTGACACTTTGATTTTGGAATTCCAGTCTCCAAAACTGTGAGAATTCCTGTCGCTTAAGTCACCCAGTCTGCTGTATTTTGTCATGTCAGCCCTAACAAACCAATGGAGCCCATGTATCAATGCATTTATGCAAAACTTCAAAATTTTAAATCAAGCAAAAAGACTTATTAAATAGTAATATTTCATCTTCCTACCTTGCATGCACGTATGCTCAGTTACTTCAGTTGTTCCATCTCTTTGACTCAAGCTCCTCTGTCCATGGGATTCTTCAGGTAAGAATACTAGATTGGGTTGCAATGCCCTTCTCCAGGGGATTTTCCTGACCCATGGATCAAACCCATGTCTCTTGAATCTCCTGCATTGGCAGGCAGATTCTTACCACTAGTACCACCTGGGAAGCCCCCTCCATCCCTGTCCCAGATGCTTTTATGAAACTGGAAAAAACAGATTTAAATTTAGCATGATTGGAGTTTTCACACATCTGTCTTGAATTGTGGGAGCCCAGAACAACCATGCCCTTGCCTTAGACCTAAGGCCAATCTCTTTCTCTGCCCTCATCTACCTCCACCCCATGCTATCAGTGGCCACAAGTGCACATTTGTGGAGATCTGAATCTTGCTGTGCAAGCTGAGTATATTACACACAAATAGCCGATATTTAGTCAACCTTCTGACCTAGGAGAACATCCATTAAGACAAAAGTCGAACTGGAATCCAATGTGATGCTCAAATAAATACTGCTAGTAGGAGCTGGGCCATTTGAGCAGAAAGTTTACAGTGTCAGGTATCTGAGCTATGACCTATAAGAGGAGTCATACTTGAGAAAGGGATTATTTCCTGCCATATCAGTAAACACAGGATGTCACACTCATCAGCAATTGTAGCCCTCCAATGTGAACTGGTGAGCCCTGAGGGAATTCAAGAAGAAACAAAGACTACTTGCCATCTAGTAGCCAGCTGACTTCAGACACACCCTATGGTGAGCCCTAAGGATGTAACAGCATAGGAAACTGGCCCCAGATAGCTGTTCAGATCAGTTCAGCCGCTCAGTCATGTCCAACTCTTTGCAACTCCATGGACTGCAGTATGCCAGGCTTCCCTGTCCATGACCAAATCCCAGAGCTTACTCAAACTCATGTCCATCGAGTCAGTGATGCCATCCAACAATCTCATCCTCTGTCGTCCCCTTCTCCTCCCACCTTCAATCTTTCCTAGCATCAGGGTCTTTTCAAATGTATCACTTCTTTGCACCAGGTGGCCACAGTATTGGAGTTTCAGCCTCAGCATCAGTCTTTCCAATGAATATTCAGGACTGATTTCCTTTATGAATGAGTGGGTGGATCTCCTTGCAGTCCAAGGGTCTCTCAAGACTTTCTCTAACACAACAGTTCAAAAGCATCAATTATTCAGTGCTCAGCTTTCTTTAGAGTTCAACTCTCACATCCACACATGACTACTGGAAAAACCATAGCTTTGACTAGACAGACCTTTGTTGGCAAAGTAATGTCTCTGCTTTTTAATATGCTGTCTAGATTGGGCATAGCTTTTCTTCCAAGGTGCAAGCATCTTTTTATTTCATGGCTGCAACCACCATTGCAGTGATTTTGGAGCCCAAGAAAATAAAGTCTGCTACTGTTTCCATTGTTTCCCCATCTATTTGCCATGAAGTGATGGAACTGGATGCCATGATCTTAGTTTTCTGAATGTTGAGCTTTAAGCCAACTTTTTCACTCTGTTCTTTCACTTTCATCAAGAAGCTTTTTAGTTCTTCTTCACTTTCTGCCATAAGGGTAGTGTCATCTGCATATCTGAGGTTATTGATATATCTCCCGGTAATCTTGATTCCAGCTTGTACTTCTTCCAGCCCAGAATTTCTCATGATGTACTCTGCATATAAGTTAAATAAGCAGGGTGACAATATACAGCCTTGATGTACTCCTTTTTCTATTTGGAACCAGTCTGTTGTTCCACGTCCAGTTCTAGCTGTTGTTTCCTGACCTGCATACAGATTTCTCAAGAGGCAGGTCAGGTGGTCTGGTATTCCCATCTCTTTCAGAATTTTCCACAATTTATTGTGATCCACACAGTCAAAGGCTTTGGTGTAGTCAATAAAGCAGAAGTAGATGTTTTCCTAGAGCTCTCTTGTTTTTTCAATGATTCAACAGATGTTGGCAACTGGTTCTCTGGTCCTCTGCCTTTTCTAAATCCAGCTTGAACATCTGAAAGTTCACTATTCATGTTCCATTGAAGCCTGACTTGGAGAATTTTGAGCATTACTTTGCTAATGTGTGCTGCTGCTGCTACTATGTTGCATCAGTCATGTCCAACTCTGTGTGACCCCATAGATGGCAGCCCACCAGTCTCCCCCATCCCGGGATTCTCCAGATAAGAACACTGGAGTGGGTTCCATTTCCTTCTCCAAAGCATGAAAGGGAAAAGGGAAAGTGAAGTCGCTCAGTCATGTCTGACTCTTAGGGACCCAACGGACTGCAGCCTACCAGACTGCTTCATCCATGGGACGTTTCAGGCAAGAGTACTGGAGTGGGTCACCAGTGCCTTCTCTGTGTGAGATGAGAGCAATTGTGAGGTAGCTTGAACATTCTTTGGCATTGCCTTTCTTTGGGATTGGAATGAAAAATTACCTTTTCTAGATAACTGAGGTACATATATAAGGAATGATTTCAGTAAGCCCATCTCTGTCATTAATCCATAGAAAAGCATTAAATTCCTTAACTTTGGGATATCTGGTTTTCTTTAGTTAAAAATATTTTGATGTTCAGACTACCTGCCTTTCGTTGCAGAACTTTTCTATAACCTGGCTCCTCCCTTCACCTGCTCAGAGCAGTTCTCTCAGGGTTACTTGAAATGTTGCCTCCCTGGCTTGAAGTCCTAAAAATATAACTAAACAGGACCCTGTGGAGAAGGCAATGGCAAGCCACTCCAGTACTCTTGCCTAGAAAATCCCATGGATGGAGCAGCCTGGTAGGCTGCAGTCCGTGGGGTCGCTAAGGGTCGGACACGACTGAGCAACTTCACTTTCACTTTTCACTTTCACACATTGGAGAAGGAAATGGCAACCCACTCCAGTGTTCTTGCTTGAAGAATCCCAGGGACGGGGGAGCCTGGTGGGCTTCCATCTATGGAGTCACACAGAGTCAGACACGACTGAAGTGACACAGCAGCATCAGCAAACAGGACCCTGTGGGGTCTCTTTCAATTTTATGATTAACATCCCTATCTGAATCTTTATTCCTTTCTTGTTCAAAACTTGTTTTATTCAAGATTTTTGTTCAGTCACTCAGTTGTGTCTGACTTTTTGCGACCCCATGGACTGTAGCACACCATTTACCAGAGTTTGCTCAGACTCATGTCCATTGAGTTGGTGGTGTCATTCCCTTCACCTACTGACATCAACCATCAGGGTCTTTTCCAATGTGTTGGCTCTTCAAATCACATGGCCAAAGTATTGGAGCTTCAGGTTCAGCATCAGTCCTTCCAGTGAATATTCAAGATTCATTTCTTCCAATTCCTCAATATTGAGGAGTATCAAAGAAAAGATTCAGTTCAGTTCAGGTCAGTTCAGTCACTCAGTCGTGTCCAACTCTTTGCGACCCCATGAATCACAGCACGCCAGGCCTTCCTATCCATCACCAACTCCCAGAGGTCACTCAAATTCATGTCCATCGAGTCGGCGATGCCATCGAGCCGTCTAATTCTCTGTTGTCCGCTTCTCCTCCTGCCCCCAATACCTCCCAGCATCAGAGTCTTTTCCAGTGAGTCAACTCATCGTATGAGGTGGCCAAAGTATTGGAGTTTCAGCTTTAGCATCAGTCCTTCCAGTGAACACCCAGGATTGATCTCCTTTAGAATGGACTGGTTGTATCTCCTTGCAGTCCAAGGGACTCTCAAGAGTCTTCTCCAACACCACAGTTCAAACGCATCAATTCTTCGGCGATCAGCTTTCTTCACAGTCCAACTCTCACATCCATACATGACCACCGGAAAAACCATAGCCTTGATGAGACGGACCTTTGTTGGCAAAGTAATGTCTCTGCTTTTTAATATATTATCTAGGTTGGTCATAACTTTCCTTCCAAGGAATAAGCGTCTTTTAATTTCATGGCTGCAATCAGCATCTGCAGTGATTTTGGAGCCCAAAATTAAAGTCTGACACTGTTTCCACTGTTTCCCCATCTATTTTCCATGAAGTGATGGGACCAGATGCCATGATCTTTGCTTTCTGAATGTTGAGCTTCAAGCCAACCTTTTCACTCTCCTCTTTCACTTTCATCAAGAGGCTTTTGAGTTCCTCTTCACTTTCTGCCATAAGGGTGGTGTCATCTGCATATCTGAGGTGACTGATACTTCTCCCGGCAGTCTTGATTCCAGCTTGTGCTTCTTCCAGCCCAACATTCCTCATGATGTACTCTGCATATTAGTTAAATAAGCAGGGTGACAATATACCACCTTGACGTACTCCTTTTCCTATTTGGAACCAGTCTGTTGTTCCATGTCCAGTTCTAACTGTTGCTTCCTGACCTTCATACAGGTTTCTCAAGGGGCAGGTCAGGTGGTCTGGTATTTCCATCTCTTTCAGAATGTGCCACAGTTTATTGTGATCCACACAGTCAAAGGCTTTGGCATAGTCAATGAAGCAGAAATAGATGTTTTTCTGTAACTCTCTTGCTTTCTCCATGATCCAGCAGATGTTGGCAATTTGATCTCTGGTGCATCTGCCTTTTCTGAAACCTGCTTGAATATCTGGGAGTTCACAGTTCACATATTGCTGGAACCTGGCTTGGAGAATTTTGACCATGACTTTACTAGCATGTAGGATGAGTGCAATTGTGCGGTAGTTTGAGCATTCTTTGGCATTGCCTTTCTTTGGGATTGGAATGAAGACTGACCTTTTCCAGTCCTGTGGCCACTGCTCAGTTTTCCAAATTTGCTGGCATATTGAGTGCAGCACTTTCACAGCATCATCTTTCAGGATCTGAAATAGCTCAACTGGAATTCCATCACCTCCACTAGCTTTGTTCGTAGTGATGTTCTCTAAGGCCCACTTGAATTCACATTCCAAGATGTCTGGCTCTAGGTGAGTGATCACAACATCATGATTATCTTGGCTGTGAAGATCTTTTTTGTACAGTTCTTCTGTGTATTCTTGCCACCTCTTCTTAATATCTTCTGCTTCTATTAGGTCCATACCATTTCTGTCCTTTATCGAGCCCATCTTTGCATGAAATATTCCCTTGGTATCTCTAATTTTCTTGAAGAGATCTCTTGTTTTTCCTATTCTGTTGTTTTCCTCTATTTCTTTGCATTGATCACCGAGGAAGCCTTTCTTATCCCTCCTTGCTATTCTTTGGAACTCTGCATTCGAATGCTTATATCTTTCCTTTTCTCCTTTGCTTTTTGCTTCTTTTCTTTTCACAGCTATTTGTAAGGCCTCCTCAGACAGCATTTTGCTTTTTGCATTTCTTTTCCATGGGGATGGTCTTGGTCCCTGTCTCCTGTACAATGTCATGAACCTCCATCCATAGTTCATCAGCCACTCTATCTATCAGATCCTGTCCCTTAAATCTGTTTCTCGCTTCCACTGTATAATCATAAGGGACTTGATTTAGGTCACATCTGAATGGTCTAGTGGTTTTCCCTACTTTCTTCAATTTAAGTCTGAACTTGGCAATAAGGAGTTCATGATCTGAGCCATAGTCAGCTCCTGGTCTTGTTTTTGCTAACTGTATAGAGCTTCTCCATCTTTGGCTGTAAAGAATATAATCAATCTGAATTCGGTGTTGACCATCTGGTGATGTCCATGTGTGGAAAGAAAAGATTGAGGAGTATCAAGGAAAAAGGAGAAACTGTAATCAAGTCAGATCCTATGGGATCTTCCTGAGACAGGTCTTCTCCCATATACTTTGATTTAGGTCCTCTCTAAAGTACCGAGACAGTAGTATCTGATGCAAATTTCATGAGTTGTTTTACAGGTGTGAATATCCCCCCCACCATCAATGTAGGAACTACTGAATGACCACTAACACAGAGCCCAGTCCTCCTGCAGCCTAAGGACTGAACTGATAATTTTTCTTTGTCATAATTAAAAATGGTCATCTATTCTTTGAGAATTATGCAAGGAAAATCTAATAAGAAACACTTAAAATAGAAAACTTAAGCTAATCTGTAGTGGTAAAAAGTGGAGGATGACCAAAGAGATATGAAGGTGATAGAAATATTACATACTTTGATTACTGTGTGAATATATAGAGTATATATGTGTCAAACTATTACTGAACTTCGACCTCTGGTCACTGGCTCTGAATAGAAATGCAGCGACAGAGCTCTGGGTGAAGCTGAAAAGAGTAGATTTTTTTACTTTGCCAGGCAAAAGGGACCACAGTGGTCTAATGCCCTCAAAACTGTGTGGTACACTCTGGAGGGGGTTATGAGGAGTCTTATAATGTGCAAGGAGCATGGCATGATCAGCTCATGAACATTCTTCTGATTGGTTGGTGATGAGTCAGCATCATCAACCTTCTGATTCCAACCAGTCTGAGTTCTACATGCTTATGGGCAGCATATAGTTAATTATTTCCATATGATGGGAGTTTCAATATTTGCAAAACATCTCAAAAAATATGACTCAAAGTTTTATCTATAACCCTCAAAGAACTAAAAAGTTCTTGATTTTGTTTAATGTCTAAAGTATTATTATTATGTTTTGCTTGACTGTTTTCCTCTGTATTTTCTCACTGTTATGATTAGATTTATTCTTTGACTAAAATTTTAATACAGACAAAAGACAAGTGGAGGACATGGTTGGGGGTCTGTTCTGGGAAGACCTCATAGGGTCCCGCTTGGTTAAAAAACTCGATAATTATATGTATAAGATAGGTGAGTAAATTTTATGTATATTATATTTTAATATACTGACAATATTAGAAGCCTTTAGAAAAATTAGTGAGGTTAGGAAAAAACTATAATTTATTTCAAACATCCTTGTCCTCAACTTCATTCCTATTTAAAAGCCATCAGTGCCTCCAAAATCACAATATTCTCTACATTTGGCCTCATGCCAGAGTAATACAGTCTTTTATTATGCACCTACCTCTAAAATCCTCTATTTTAGAGGGCCAACTCTTTAACTCTCTCTGACACACCTTTCTCATTATGAACTTCCCTCTTCTTCATGACCTTCTTAACCTCAGCCTATAATCCTCTGCTCTTAGCCAAGAAGTTCCCATATCTAAATTCCCCTTTTATTCAACAAAACTCCCTGGGACCATCAAAGAGGGATTTTTCTTATAATTTTAACTGTTAGATTTTGTCTCCTCTATACTTCTGTATCTATACAGAGTGACTTTTCATGTATACCTCATTACTTCAACTGGACTTTAACCTTCCTCATCTCAGGTATCCGTTTTACAGCTATCCAGTTCTCTACTCTGTTTTACATTTGGTAGGCATTCACTCATTATCTGTTGATTGATAGCGTATATGCTATAAACAGCTTTATACTGCATGGAAATAAAAGATGTCAAAGAGCCAAAGACATATTGTTCGTAGTTTTGCAGATGGGCAAGGTGGATAACTATAATTAGGAACAAAAGAGAAACATAATGAATCAATTTGATAGCAAATAATAGCCCAAGAAGATTAGTAGGCTTTCCTTTTCTCATATAGTCCAATGAAATAATATAGATGAAGAACGACGGAGAAAGAGATAAAAATATTTTACTTACAGTTGCCTTCAGTTTCATCGTATTAATTTAGAAACCCTGGGAACTATGCTCCACAGGAGACAGAAGATGATGGATGTGGCAAATTACTGCTTCCTCTAGCAATGTGGGGGTATTTCTTGAACTAATTCTTATCAATGGACAAAGGAGGATCAGCAAATCAATGTTACTGAAGTGAAAAATTTCCAATTTAATCATATCAGGTAAAATCAGAAAATTGAAGCCAATTATTTACAACATGCATTTTATAACCTTCAAGAATTTGAGTGAAAAAATAGTTTCAACAGACTAGTAAAGTATATACATTAGTGGATGTAAGCCATAAAAAATAATATATGTAGAAACTACATTATTTGGAGTGGTCTTTATTCTCCATATATATATATACACACATATATATTATGTATGTGGAAATTTTGCACCGTATAATTTTCAGTGGGTGTGTTTTGAATACCTAGTGTTTGTCAGATACTGTGTAAGGTCCTGTGGTAGAGTTTTGAATAAGAAACAGCCCCATCCCTCAGATAAATTTAGTTGGTAATTGAAATGAATAAATGAGAAATTTTAATAGAGGGGTGTGGGTCCGAAGTTGCAAGGAAGCAGACAGAAGAAGCTGGAGCATTAAGTAGAGTGCTTTGGGAGTCACCCCAAAGTAGATGATATATGAATGGTGTCCCTAATAGAAAGTAGGACAAACGATAACAGGACAAGCTTGAAAGAGGGAACAGAATAAGGGCATAAGTATATTTGTTTAAGATATATTTGTAGGTCTTTATGATTCCCACTGCAAACTGAGTTAAGCTAGTCTTAGTTACTCAAAGTCTTTAGTTCTCTGATGTAATTATTGGTAGTCTTTGATTCAAAGAGTAAGGTGAAGGCTATTTCTCTTCTCATCCAACCTTATTTTCAGGTAGTGTATTAAAATGAGTATACCTCTTGGTCCACATTTTGCTACATATAAAGTCATTTGTCATTATCATGCACAATACTGGCTATTTTTGGAAGCTCAGCCTGGTGAAGTTCAACTCATTTTCTCTTTCATTTAGTGACTAGTGCTTGCATGAAACATTTACCCCAACTCAGATTCATCAGAATTCAAATGGCAGAATCAGTCAATTTTCTAAATGAATCAGGTTCAGCATTTTCTACTAAATGAAGTGTACATGATGAAATGGAATGTTATATCTAAGGTGTTGATTCTTACTAAAATTTACACAGAAAAAATTATCCAAATTTTCAGCCAATTTTGCCTCTTAAACACATCATTTCACCAAAGAAAATTTAATCCAACTAGATTATGAAAATTTTGTATCTTCCTGTGCAAATTTAATGATCTATGAAGCATTTTCCATTGATGTCTTGAGAAGGAGGATTGTTGAATAGGATACTTCATGCTTTAATTAACTGCCCTTGGATATAAAATTATCTTACACACACATATATTCTAGTGTCTACACAAAAGTACATTACACACAGGTAAAATAGATATGCACATCATGACACAACTGCTGATTTGACTACAGTTCAACCATAACACTGAGAAATAAAATATTAAAATCTGACGGAAGAAGAAACTGAAATTAGAAAAGATTTCATGGCAGTTTGGCCCACCATGTTCTTCTCACCAGTGCTCCAGGCCCACATGGCTGCCTCGCTGCCAACTGGGGAAGACATATAAGGAATCTGTCCAAGACAGCTGTGCAGAATGGAGCTGGAGGAGCCTTATTTGCAAACAGAGATACTCCTGAGAATAACCCAGATACTCCATTTGATTTCAAACTAGAAAACTGTAAGAAGAAGCCATTGCAAAAAACTACCCAAAAGGGCATAAAGCAGCTACTCTGCTTCCAGACCTGGATTTGCCCAAAAACAGAATGGATGGCTGCCCATCTCTATGAACAAGGTTGCAGAGATTTTACAGGTACCTCCAATGAGAATATATGAAGTAGCAACTTTTTATACAATGTATAATGGAAAGCCAGTTGGAAAACATCACATTCAAGTTTATACTACTACACCTTGCATGCTTCAATACTCTGCATACTGGAAGCCATTTAGAAAAAACTTGGAATAATGTTGGAGAGAATACACTTGAGAAACTTTTCACTCTTGTAGAAGTGGAATGTTTAGGGGCCTGTGTAAACACAGCAATGGTTCAAATAAATGACAACTACTATGAGGATCTGACACCTAAGTATACTGAAGAAATTATTGATGAACTCAAGTCTGGTAAACTCCCCAAAACTGGGCCAAGGAGTGGAGCTTCTCATGTGAGACAGTCAGAGGTCTTACCTCTTTGACTGAACCAGCTAAAAGGACCTGGATTTGGTGTGCAAATAGGACTTTAATTTATATTCAATCATTAATATGTCACTGGAGAAATGAAATATAAATCCCCTATCTAAATTTTTTATATTATTTGTTCATTTTTATCTGTTTATACCTTGCTTGTAACTTAGTAACTTATAGTTGTAAGTACCATGTAAGAACTTCAGAGCATCATTTTAAAGTCTTCTGCTATCTTGGTTAACTCCGTTCCATTCCGTCGCTCAGTCGTGTCTGACTCTTTGCAACCCCGTGGACTGTAGCCTACTAGGCTTCTCCGTCCATGGGATTCTCCAGGCAAGAATACTGGAGTGGGTTACCATTTCCTTCTCCAGGGGATCTTCCTGACCCAGGGATCGAACCCGGGTCTTCCGCATTGGAGGCAGATGCTTTAACCTCTGAGCCACCATTATTTCATAATCTAGTTAACAGTTATTTCAACATTATTCACTTTCAACTGTGCCTTCACATTTATCAATAATATTAAGGTACTGTGAAATAAACAATTTCTCAAATTTTAAACAAAAAAAGGAAAGATTTCATAAAAGGAAGTGAAAGTGAAAGTCGCTCAGTCACGTCCAACTCTGCCATCCTATGGACTATACAGTCCATGGAATTCTCCAGGCCCGAATACTGGATTGGGTAGCCTTTCCCTTCTCCAGGGGATCTTTTCAACCCAGGGATCGAACCCAGGTCTCCCGCATTGCAGGCAGATTCTTTACCAGATGAGCCACACGAGAAGCCCAAAAGTGACACTGAATTGATCATTGCTTGAAAGTAGTATTTCAACAAAGAGAAAAAGAAAATTTCTTTTGAATAAAGCAAAAACTGCTAGGGTCTTAAATTACAACAGTGGTAGCAGGAGTTAGGAATTGTTCATAACAGTTTTCTTTATCCCTTCAGCTAATTGAGGTATAATTGACAGATAAAGCTGTTTACATTTAAGGTATACTACATTCTGATTTGATATAAATATGCATTGTGAAATATTTATCACAATTAAGATAATTAGCACGTTTGTTATTACCTTCCTGTGTGTGTGAGAACCTTTATGATCTACTTGCCTAGCAAATCTCAATGTAATTAATTATAGTCACCATGTACATTTGATCCTCAGATCTTATTCATTATGCATGAAAGTTTGTATGTTTTAACCAATATCTCCAATTTCTTCCTCTTCCTATCTCTGGAAACCACATTCTACTCTCTGGTTCTATGAATTTTCTTTAGAGTCCACATGTAAATCAATATATTTTTGGTATTTGTGTCTCTATGTCTAGTTTGTTTCATTTAGCATAATGCCCTCCATTTTTACCTATGCTATCACAAATAGCAGGATTTTCTGCTTTTTTATAGCTGAATACAATTCTATTGTTAGAATATTATGAATAATATTCTCTTCTATATACCATATTTTATTTAGTTGTTTCCCTACTTTGAGTGTCATGAATGATGCTGTGATGAAAAATGAGAGAAGATATCTTCTTGAGATGCTGATTGTGATTATTTTCCTTTGAATATATATTCAGTAATGCATTGCTGGATCACATGGCTCTTCTATTCTTAATTTTTTGAAGAATCTCTGTACTGTTTTCCACAGTGGCTGTAGTAATTTATATTCCCAACAACATCGTACAAGTGTTCCCTTTTCTCCACATTCTCAACAACATTCATCATAATAGTTTTCAAGGGCATAAAATAAACAAGCACACATCTTAATACAATTCATAGATTTAAAAAAAGACAGTGACATGCCATTTTCTTGTGACTTAAACCATGGAATTTGTCAACTTTGATCAACTTGATCAAATAACATACAAGAGTACTTGCAGCGCAGGGTAGACTTGTTGGGGCTTGTTCACTCTTTATGGCTTGACCTGACTAATCTCAGTTTTGGGCCAATGTTGTCCAGCTTGGAAAGTTCATGAAACCAACAGAAGTTAGAGGTAGACGTACATTTGGAATAACATAGATTCCAACCATGAAAATAAAATTCAGTTTATTTTGTTATTGATTATATCCTTTCTATTGAATTAAAAGCTTATCACTCAAAATAGCCTTTGAGGAACATATTTGAGTCAGTTCTAATGAAGTGGATAAACCTAGAGCCTATTATACAGAGTAAAGTATGTCAGAAAGAGAAAAACAAATACTGTATATTAATGCATATACATGGAATTTTCAAAGATGGTACCGATGATCCTACATACAGGGCAGCAAAGGAGAAACAGACTTAAAGAATGGACTTTTGGATTCAATGAAAGGAGAGAGTGGGGTAATTTGAAAGAATAGCATTGAAACATATACAATACCACATGTCAGTGACAGTTTAATGTATGAGGTGGGGCACCCAAATCTGGTGCTCTATGACAACCTAGAGGGGTAGGGCTGGGAGGGAGGTGGAAGTGGGCTTCAGGATGAAGGGGACACATGCACGACAAAAACCATCACAATACTGTAAAATAATTATCCTCCAATTAAAATAAATAAATTTAAAAAATGGCCTTTGACTATTTAATCCTTAGGTGGTCCATAAGATCCCCAATTATAAGCAAGAGTATTGGGAGTGGTAAGGACAGACATCAGCTAGACGTTAGTTTGCAGGGAAGGTCAGAAAATTTTGGCATTTCTGGTGGTACCAGGTCATGCTTGAGATCAAAGGACAGGAGAGTTAATGAAATTAATACATTCCTTTTTTTTTTTTTTTAACCTTTCTGTAAACCACATTCTTCTGCCATGAGTTTAAACAACTCCACCATAGTGATGTCTCAGCTTCCCTTTTGTGTGAACAAGCGACCCTAGCCCTTTGCATAAGCACATTCACTGGATAACAGTCTGCAGACTCATAAGTAAATACAAGTCCCTTATATGACTCCCCCGGTGACCCTTATGACAAACAATCCCTCTCACCTCTCAAGGTTTTCCCCTTGTGTGCTCTTTAGAGAAAATCCCTGCAGGGTTTACCAAAATATCCTTTTATTTTTTTAATTTGAATTGACCAATCCAGCCTTAGTTTAGGAACCCCAAAGCACTCCTTCCACAGATGCTAATAAAGGCCCTGGTCTTGCTGCTCTCTCCTCCTGCCCTCTTTGACTTCCCTGTTTGCCCCTTTAGTTATGTCATGTCCTTTCTCCAGGGCCCATGAGCAGTAAGCTGCTCTATTTCTATTCTCTTGCTAACTTCTGTTGAACCTTGGTGCAGAGTCCCTCCTCCCAGATCTTTGCTTAGTAAATGTTAATTTAGCAAAGTCACAACACCTTTAGTACTTTACTGGGTGGTTTTCTTTACTGAAAGATGCATCTATTGAGATAAATAAAAGGTGGCTATAGATTCTGCATTTCAAAATGATATTCTAAATTTATTTATATAGCTCTTTGCAAGGTGTTTGAAAACTGCTTTTCATATTCTAATAGGTAGTTAGGCTATTAACAAATTACTTCTAAATCTTGATGGCCTATCTTTACAAAGTTTATTTCATACCCACATTATAAGTTTAATATGGAAGTGGAAAGTGGAAGAGTTAGTCGCTCAGTCCTGTCCAACTCTTGTGACCGCATGGAGCTCACAAGGCTCCTCTGTCCATGGGATTCTCCAGGCAAGAATACTGGAATAGGTTGCCATTTCCTTCTCCAAGGAATCTTGTCCTATCCAGGAATTAAACCCAGTTCTCCTACATTGTAGGTGGATTCTTTATCATCTGAGCTACCAGGGAAGCTAATATGAAGCTTAATATGAGATGGAGATTATTCCACATAAAGTTATAGTAGAGTTTAACATCTTGTAACTATACCAGCTGGAACATGTAGCTCTCAGCATCTAGGGAAGAGAGGGCAGAGGTGGTATACCAGCTCTTAAATGCTTATATTCACAGCTCAGTCACCAGAGTGAATGAACCACTTCCTAACTGTAAAGCGTGCATGCTATGTCGCTTCAGTTATGTCTGGCTCTTTGCAGCCGGGCTCCTCTGTCCATGGGATTTTCCAGGCAAGAATATTGGAGTGGGTTGCCATATTCTCCTGCAGGGGATTTTTCTGACCCAGGGATCAAGCCTGCATTTCCTGTGGCTTCTGCATTGCAGGTGGATTTCTTTTCTTTTCTTTTCTTTTTTTTTGCCACTGAACCACAGGGGAAGCTCTCCAACTGTAATAGAGAGTGAAACATATACAGTAGAAGATTGAATATTTGCTGGGCAATGCTATCTGTCATTGAATTTTATGGATAAATTAGAAATTAATGGGAGCAGGACAGCTAATACATTTGCAGAGTGTGCTCCAAGCAGGGAATTCATTGTTCAAATTAAAGAATCCAAAGGAGCATCACATACAAAGAAAATGTCACTGGAATGCTTAGAGAATGGCCAACACTTTATCAGTTATGGTAGAATTTTGCCGCAGGGAAGGTTGACTAAGAAGAATCTGCAGCTTGCACTGAGATTCCACTGGGAGAATCCAGTGCCTAGAAGTCAGGGAAAATTGTAAGCTAGCTTCAGAGTTAGGGGTGGGTGGAGTTTAGAGACTCAGGCTTTTGTTTACTTATTCCTACTCTTGGGTAGTGTACTTTGTGACCATTCCCATTTACAGGGCCAAATAGGCCACGTATGAGAAGCTTAAGGTTTAAAGAGCCTAGCATGGGATTAACTTTGTATTTGCTTTAATTAACTATGTTCTTATTAACTTCTGGGGAAATAATTACCCCATTGCACTTTTATTGCTTTTGTTTTTAGCTTAATTTCAGTTTTAATACAATATATCAAAATATATATTTAGATCTTGGAAACTTCAAAAAATGTTTTCTATGTTCTTGGCAATTGAGTATGAGAATAATGCGGAAATAAATACTCTGGAAGAAAAAATACTTGTGAATGAAAATTCTGTGAATGAAAAGGTAAAAAATAATCTTCAAAGAGGTTTTTTATTTTCTGTGTGTTCATATGTACATATGCATACCTATAAACTGCCCTTTTTAACATGAAATTTCTGGATCTTTCTGTTTTGTTTAAGCTTAATACAGCTTTAACTGGCCTAGCATGGCAGTGTTTGCAGAGACATGTCCCTGAGGATTTTTCATTTCATATGTCATTTACACTTGGCCCAAGTGACCCCATGTATTCTGGACCTATATTCTTTTATTACAGAAAGCTAAAGAATATATTTACCTATAAAAAACTAGACCAATCATGCATTTCCTCTTCTTTTCTAGCATTTCACTTGACCCCATCAGATTATAAACTAACTGGAAAAAAAAAAAAGTCTGAGTCTCCCTTAAGATACCACTGCTAACTATGGCAGCTCTCTCTCACATCCTGACTTGGTGACTCAAAACCAAAAAGTTGAGAGAGAAATACCATCATGCCAATTCTGGGTTAGACATTCCTATGTTCACAGCCCAAGATATACTCTTTTCTGAGTCAATACCCTAGAACTACCATGACTGAAGGGGCCACATTTCATGGTATGATTGAAGCGATTCTAGTCCAAAAGCAAATTTGAGGAATGGTGTGGAGTTGATGCACATTAGTACTCTTGCCTAGAAAATCCCAAGGATGGAGGAGTCTGGTAGGCTGCAGTCCGTGGGGTCTCTAAGGGTCGGACACGACTGAGCGATTTCACTTTCACACATTGGAGAAGGAAATGGCAACCCACTCCAGTGTTCTTGCCTGGAGAATCCCAGGGAAGGGGGAGCCTGGCGGGCTTCTGCCTATGGGGTCACACAGAGTCGGACACGACTGAAGTGACTTAGCAGCAGCAGCAGCACTTGAAAGCTTAGAACTTCTAGATTCCCCATACAGACCCTTTATTCATCTTCTAGGGGACTTATGTGTACACTTATAAGTAAAACAGTTTGGTTCATAATGATATATTAGTTAATTCTAGCAGCTCTTCAAAGTTTAGAGGGGTTGGTAGAGTATTTTGAAAATGGCACAATTCATGGACCTTTGTACTATTTCTACTGTTTTTCTCCACCTTCTTACACTCATACTCCCAATAATCACAAGCATGCTTTTGACCTAAGACTTGAATATACCCTAGAGGAGTCTGCCTCACCTTCAACACTGAGAATCATTGTTTCTTCTAGGAATCCGCAACAACTGACAAGATTTTGATAAGCTTTACTTTACTATAGTTTATATTATGAAATGTGTTATTTCTCTGTTTTGTATTTTCTATATATAAATGGTAATAGTTGAAATTCACATAATGCTGTTAGTAGGCACTGTAATATGCCACGTATGTTAACTTATTCAAACCTCAGAAAAAAACTCTGTGAAGTAGGTACTCATTGTTGTCTAGTCGCTAACTCATGTCTGACTCTTTGCAACCCCATGGACTGTAGCCCGCCAGACTCCTCTGTCCATAAGATTTATCAGATAAGACTAGTGGAGTGGGGTGTCATTTCCCACCCTAGGGGATTGTCCTATCCAAGGATTGAACCTGTGTCTCCTTCTTGGCAGGCAGATTCTTTACCACTGAGCCACTTGGGAAGCCATTTTATACTTAGCCCTATCTTTAACGTTTAGCTTAGCCAGAATATAACAATACTGAAAACCACAATCACAGACAGACTGAAAACCACAATCACAGAAAACTAACCAATCTAATCACATGGACCACAGCCTTGTCTAAATCAGTGAAACTATGAGCCATGCTGTATAGGGCCACCCAAGATGGATGCATCATGGTGGAGAGTTCTGACAAAATGTGGCTCACTGGAGAAGGGAATGGCAACCGCTTCAGTATTCTTGCCATGAGAACCCCATGAACAGTATGAAAAGGCAAAATGATAGGATACTGAAAGAGGAACTCCCCAGGTAGGAAGGTGCCCAATATGCTACTGGAGATCAGTGGAGAAATAAATCCAGAAAGAATGAAGGGATGGAGCCAAAGCAAAAACAATACCCAGTTGTGGATGTGACTGGTGATGGAAGCAAGGTCCAATGCTGTAAAGATCAATATTGCATATGAACCTGGAATGTTAGGTCCATGAATAAAGGAAAATTGAAAGTGGTCAACAGGAGATGGCAAGAGTGAACATTGACATTCTAGGAATCAGCGAACTAAAATGGACTGGAATGGGTGAATTTAATTCAGATGACCATTATATCTACTACTGTGGGCAGGAATCCCTTAGAAGAAATGGAGTAGCCATCCTAGTCAACAAAAGAGTCCAAAATGCAGTACTAGGATGCAATCTCAAAAACGACAGAATGATTTCTATTCATTTCCAAGGCAAACCATTAAATATCATGGTAATCCAAATCTATGCCCTGACCATTAATGCTGAAGAAGTTGAAGTTGAATGGTTCTGTGAAGACCTACAAGACCTTTTAGAACTAACACCCATAAAAGATGTCCTTTACATTATAGGGGACTGGAATGTAAAAGTAGGAAGTCAAGAAATACCTGGAGTAACAGGTAAATTTGGCCTTGGAGTACAGCATGAAGTAGAGAAAAGGCTAATAGAGTTTTGCCATGAGAATGCATTGGTCATAGCAAACACCCTCTTCCAACAACACAAGAGAAGACGCTACACATGGACATCACCAGATGGCCAGCACTGAAATCAGACTGATTATATTCTTTGCAGCCAAAGATAGAGAAAGTCTATACAGTCAGCAAAAACAAGACTGGGAGCTGATTGCGGTTAAGATCATGAACTCCATATTGCCAAATTCAGACTTAAAATGAAGAAAGTACAGAAAACCACTAGACCATTTGGGTATGACCTAAATCAAATCCCTTATGACATACAGTGGAAGTGAGAAATAGAATTAAGGGACTAGATCTAATAGACTGAGTGCCTGATGAATTATGGATTGAGGTTTGTGAAAGAGGAGAGTGAAAATGTTGGCTTGAAGCTCAACATTCAGAAAACAAAGATCATGGCATCTGGTACCATCACTTCATGGGAAATAGATGGAAAAACAGTGGAAACAGTGTCAAACTTTATTTTTTTGGGCTCCAAAATCACTGCAGATGCTGATTGCAGCCATGAAATTAAAAGACGTTTACTCCTTGGAAGGAAAGTTATGACCAACCTTGATAATATATTAAAAAACAGAGACATTACTTTGCCAACCAAGGTCCATCTAGTCAAGGCTATGGTTTTTCCCATGGTCATGTATGGATGTGAGAGTTGGACTGTGAAGAAAGCTGATGGCCGAAGAATTGATGCTTTTGAACTGTGGTGTTGGAGAAGACTCTTGAGAGTCCCTTGTACCGCAAGGAGATCCAACCAGTCCATTCTAAGGGAGATCGATCCTGGGTGTTCTTTGGAAAGACTGATGCTAAAGCTGAAACTCCAATACTTTGGCCACCTCGTGCGATGAGTTGACTCACTGTAAAAGTCTCTGATGCTGGGAAGGGTTGGGGGAAGGAGGAGAAGGGGACGACCGAGGATGAGATGGCTGGATGACATCACCGACTCGATGGACATGAGTTTGAGTGAACTCCAGGAGTTGGTGATAGACAGGGAGGCCTGGCGTGCTGTGATTCATGGGGTCACGGAGAGTCGGACACGACTGAGCGACTGAACTGAACTGAACAAGAGATAGTGGTCAAGATCATCCCCCAAAAAAGAAATGCAAAAGAAAGCAAAACGGCTGTCTGAGGAGACCTTGCAAATAACTGTGAAAAGAAGAGAAGTGAAAAGCAAAGGAGAAAAGGAATGATATACACGTTTGAATGCAGAGTACCAAAGAATAGCAAGGAGAGATAAAAAAGTGTTATTCAGCGATCAGTGCAAAGAAATAGAGGAAAACAATAGAGTGGGAGAGACTAGAGATCTCTTCAAGAAAATTAGAGATACCAAGGGAATATTTCATGCAAAGATGGGCACAATAAAGGACAGAAATGGTATGGACCTAACAGAAGCAGAAAATATTAAGAAGAGGTGGCAAGGATACACAGAACTATACAAAAAAAGATCTTCATGACCCAGATAATCATGATGTTGTGATCACTCACCTAGAGCCAGACTTCCTGCAATGGGAAGTCAAGTGGGCCTTAGGAACCATCATTACGAACAAAGCTAGTGGAGGTGATGGAATTCCAGTTGAGCTATTTCAAAACCTAAAAGATGATTTTGTGAAAGTGTTGCAGTCAATATGCCAGCAAATTTGGAAAACTCAACAGTGGCCACAGGACTGCAAAAGGTCAGTTTTCATTCCAATCCCAAAGAAAAGTAATGCCAAAGAATGCTCAAACTACCACACAATTGCACTCATTTCACACACTAGTAAAGTCATGCTCAAAATTCTCCAAGCCAGGCTTCAACAATGCGTGAATTGTGAACTTCTAGATGTTCAAGCTGGTTTTAGAAAAGGCAGCAGAACCAGAAATCAAGTTGCCAACATTCGCTGGATCATCAAAAAAGCAAGGGACTTCCAGGAAAACATCTATTTCTGCTTTATTGACTATGGCAAAGCTTTTGACTGTGTGGATCACAATAAGCTGTGGAAAATTCTGAAAGAAATGTGAATACCAGACCACCTGACATGATTCTTGAGAAATCTGTATGCAGGTCAAGAAGCAACAGTTAGAACTGGACATGGAACAACAGACTGGTTCCAAATAGGAAAAGGAGTACGTGAAGGCTGTATATTGTTACCCTGCTTATTTAACTTATATGCAGAGTACATCATGAGGAACGCTGGGCTGGAAGAAGCACAAGCTGGAATCAAGATTGCCGGGAGAAATATCAATCACCTCAGATATGCAGATGACACCACCCTTATGGCAGAAAGTGAAGAGGAACTAAAAAACTTCTTGAAAGTGAAAAAGCAGAGTGAAAAAGTTGGATTAAAGCTCAACATTCAGAAAATGAAGATCATGGCATCCAGTCCCAAGACTTCATGGCAAATAGGTGGGGAAACAGTGGAAAAGTTTTTTTTTTTTTTTTTTGTTCCAAAATCAGTGCAGATGGTGACTGCAGCCATGAAATTGAAAGACGCTTACTTCTTGGAAGGAAAGTTATGATACACCTAGACAGCATATAAAATGTGGCGATATTTCTTTGCCAACAAAGGTCTGTCTAGTTAAGGCTGCAATTTTTCCAGTAGTCATGTATGGATGTGAGAGTTGGACAATAAAGAAAGCTGAGCATCGAACAATTGATGCTTCTGAACTGTGGTGCTGGAGAAGGCACTTGAGAGTCTCTTGGACTGCAAGGAGATCCAACCAGTCCATCCTAAAGGACATCAGTCCTGAGTGTTCATTGGAAGTACTGATGTTGAGATTGAAACTTCAATACTTTGGCCACCTGATGCGAAGAGCTGACTCATTTGAAAAGACCCCAATGCTGGGAAATATTGAAGGCAAGAGGAGAAGAGGACGACGGAGGATGAGATGATTGGATGGCATCACCAACTCAATGGACATGAGTTTGGGAAAACTCTGGTACTTGCTGATGGACAGATAGGCCTGGTGTGCTACAGTCAACGGTGTCGCAAAGAGTCAGACTCGACTGAGCGACTAAACTGACTGAACTGAACTGGATATAACAAGCGTTGTTCTAAGGAGACAAGAACTTTAAGTTTTTTCGAGGAGTGTATGGATGTTTTTTCAATATATTTTCAATATGTTGAATACTTACATTCCAAAAAGAAAAAGCAAATGAAAAAATTCTAAGAATTTCCAAGTTCCTAAAATACCTCCCTCAAAATTCTGGAGATTTTTCCAAGAAAAGCCTGCTACATTTAAAACAGTATCATTCTTAACTCACTGAGCATCCATCAGCAGTTATGGATTTCAACAAATTCAAGCCACCACACCCAGGAAAAACTGATGAAAATGATTTTGAGGTTCTGTGCTTACTGAATTTCTACTCTTTATCCTCCTCATAATTTGGCATGCAAGCCATCAATACAAAGTTTTGATCCTAAGTTTTGATCCTCCCGTGTGACTAAGCTTACAATGACAAGAAAGACATCATGAGAGCCTGAATGGGAGATATTCCTAGGTGATACATTTAAAAAAAAAGACGATGTTGGGCTCACTTTTGCAGTATGTCAGGAAGTGCCCGCAACTTAGAAATTCAGTATATGTTGAGATAGCTGCTTCTTTGCCAGTGTTGCAGACACACCTTGGAGATATATTGTCAAAAAGCACTGCTACTCAAAGTCAGTCCGAGGCAGTCAGGAGTTGGAAAGACGAATTTGTGGCCCTCCACCAATCAGAATCTCTGATGTAGGGCCCAGGAAGTTGCTTTAACAAGCTCTCCTGGTGATTCCAATTCTCACTGCAGAGCAACAACAACTTCTTGGCCCCTGTGTTCTGGGTGAAGAACTTGATAGAGATCAACAGGAGAAAAAGCTGAAGTTCTTCCACAGCAGCAGGAGGGGTCTCACCTTGAGATCTTGCAGTGAAGACTCTCCTGCCCACCCCTAAACCCCCATTTATCAAAACAGAGACTGAGATTCAGATTGTTATATGATTAGCTCCAATATACTTGACTCAGAAGTAGAAAAGGTAAGATTTGAACCCTCGAAGTATTTCCCCAATTTGTGCTTCCTGTGGCAACCCACTCCAGTATTCTTGCCTGGAGAATCCCATGGACGGAGGAGCCTGGTGGGGCTTCCCTGGTGGCTCAGTGGTAAAGAATCTGTCTGTCAATGCTGGAGACACAGGTTTGATCCCTGGGTCAGGAAGACCCCCTAGAGAAGGAAATGACATACCACTCTAGTATTCTTGCCTGGGAAATCCTATGGACAGAGGAGCCTGGTATGCTACAGTCCAAAAAGAGTTGAACATAACTCAGTGGTGGAACATAACTCAGTGGTGGAACAAAAACAACAGCAGTGTGACACTATGTTGCTTATGGTAAAATCATACATGCATCTCTAAGTAGATTCTGTAATTTCATTTCTAGAATACCTCCTACCCCTCATAGATACACATGCACATACACACAACTAGAGGTCATGAGTTCAACAAGGTGAAATGATCCACAATCAATATATAAAATCAAATTTATGTACACTTGCAATAAACCATCCAAAAGTGAAATTAAGAAAATAATTTCACTTATGGTAACATAAAAAACAATAAACAATAGGGATAGATTTAACCAAAGGAATATATTACTTTTATCCTGAAACTATAAAATATTATGAAAGAAAAGAACTAAATAAATGGAAAGACATAGGTTAGAAGACATAATATTGTAGGAATGCAGCACTCTATAAATTGAAGTCTAGGCTTGATGTAATCTCCCTTGCAAATATTTCCAAAACTCAACTAGTTTTGTTTTTTATTTTTAGAAATTGAGCAGTTAATCCTAAAATTCACATGGGAATGCAAGGGATCCAGAACAGCCAAAACATAATCTTAAAAATTGAGGACAAAGTTGGAGTACTCATAATCCTGAGTTAGAAAAAATTCAAAGCCATCAAGACTGTGTGGTGATGGCATGATGAGAGATAAATAAACCAGTAAAATAGAATTCAGATTTCAGAAATAAACCCATGCATTATGGTCAGATGATTTTAACCAAATTACCAAGAAAACTTAATGGGAAAAGGATAGCCTTTTTAAACAAATGGTTCTAGGACAACTGGATATTCCAATTCAAGAGCATGACATTGGACTGCTTATTTCACAGCACATATAAAAGTTAACTCAAAATGAATTGTATACTTAAATGCAACAATTAAGATTATAAAATTCTGAGGAAAAAAATCAAATTAACTTTAAATTAAATTAAATTAATTTTATTAGACCCTGGATTAGCCAGTGACTTCTTTGCTATGATACCTAAAGCAGAAGCAAGGCAAGAAAAATAGGTAAAGTTAATTAAAATTTAAAAAAAATTGTATCAAGGGGCACAAACAAGAAAGTGAAAATGTAGTCCACTGAATAAAATCAAATATTTATAAATAATAATCTTGTAAAGATTTAGTGTCCAGAATATAATATAAAGAACTGCTACAACTCAACAATAAGCAGATAATAATTCAGTTGAAATATGGACAGTAAAAGTACCCATGTCTCTTTGGGTCTCCTGCATTGGAAGGTGGGTTCTTTACCTAGGAAGCCAGATGAGTACATGAAAAGACGCTCAACATTATTAGACATGAAGGAAACGCAAATCAAAATAGTAGTGAGATACTGCTTCATTCCCATTAGAATGGTTATAATCAAAACACTGGGTAACAATAGTTGCCTAAGAGTGCAGAAACTGGAACTCAGACATTCCTGTTCAGTTCAGTTCAGTCGCTCAGTCATGTACGACTCTTTGCGACCCCATGAATCACAGGACGCCAGGCCTCCCTGTCCATCACCAACTCCCGGAGTTCACTCAAACTCATGTCCATCGAGTCAGCGATGCCATCCAGCCATCTCATTCTCCGTCGCCCCCATCTCCTCCTGCCCCCAATCCCTCCCAGCATCAGAGTCTTTTCCAGTGAGTCAACTCATCGCATGAGGTGGCCAAAGGATTGGAGTTTCAGCTTTAGCATCAGTCCTTCCAATGAACACCCAGGATTGATCTCCTTTAGGATGGACTGGTTGGATCTCCTTGCAGTCCAAGGGACTCTCAAGAGTCTTCTCCAGCACCACAGTTCAAAAGCTTCAATTCTTCGGTGATAGCTTTCATCACAGTCCAACTCTCACATCCATACATGACCACGGGAAAAACCATAGCCTTGACTAGACGGACCTTGGTTGGCAAAGTAATGTCTCTGCTTTTTAATATACAGTCTAGGTTGGTCACAACTTTCCTTCCAAGGAGTAAGTGTCTTTTAATTTCATGGCTGCAATCAGCATCCGCAGTGATTTTGGAGCCCCCAAAAATAAAGTCTGACACTGTTTCCACTGTTTCCCCATCTATTTCCCATGAAGTGATGGGACCGGATGCCATGATCTTTGTTTTCTCAATGTTGAGCTTCAAGCCAAACTTTTCACTCTCCTCTTTCACTTTCATCAAGAAGCTTTTGAGTTCCTCTTCACTTTCTGCCATAAGGGTGATGTCATCTGCATATATGAGGCTATTGATATTTCTTCCGGCAGTCTTGATTCCAGCTTGTGCTTCTTCCAGCCCAGCGTTCCTCATGATGTACTCTGCATAGAAGTTAAATAAGCAGGGTGGCAATATACAACCTTGACGCACTCCTTTTCCTATTTGGAACCAGTCTGTTGTTCCATGTCCAGTTCTAACTGTTGCTTCCTAACCTGCATACAGGTTTCTCAAGAGGCAGGTCAGGTGGTCTGGTATTCCTAGCTCTTTCAGAATTTTCCACAGTCTATTGTGATCCACACAGTCAAAGGCTTTGGAATAGTCAATGAAGCAGAAATAGATGTTTTTCTGTAACTCTCTTGCTTTCTCCATAATCCAGTGGATGTTGGCAATTTGATATCTGGTGCCTCTGCCTTTTCTAAATCCTGCTTGAACATCTGGAAGTTCACGGTTCACATATTGCTGAAGCCTGGCTTGTAGAATTTTGAGCATGACTTTACTAGTGTGTGAGATGAGTGCAACTGTGCGGTAGTTTGAGCATTCTTTGGCATTGCCTTTCTTTGGGATTGGAAAGAAGACTGACCAAATTTGGAAAACTCACCAGTGGCCACAGGACTGGAAAAGGTCAGTCTTCATTCCAATCCCAAAGAGAGACATTCCTGTTAGGAGTGTAAAATGGTGCTTGCCTGCATGCGTGCCTGCTAAGCTGCTTGTCATGTGCAACTCTTTGCTACCCTATGGACCGTAGCCCACCAGGTCACTCTGTCCATGGGATTCTCCATCACTTTGAAAAAGTTTGACAGTTTCTCAAAATGTTAAACATAAAGTTGCAATATGACAATAGGAATGATTCTACCCCTAGTATATAATATAACTGAAATATATTCACACCAAAACTTACAGTGGAATTATAACAGCAGCATTATTCATAATAGCCAAAAAGTAAAAACAATTCTAAACTTCCATCCACTGATGAATATATAAACAAAATGTGGCATACAACAGATTACTAAGCCGCATCAGAGAACAAAGTACTAATTTAGGCTAATGCAAAAATAAACTTGAAAATGATATGAAAGAAAATTGATCCAAACAAGTCACATGTAATATAATTTCACTTATAAAAAATGTCCAGAATAGATAACTTTATAAAGCCAAGAAATAGAGTAGTGTTTCCCAGGAACTGGGGTTATAGGAAAATGGAGACAATCTGTACTTGAATGGGTATGAGGTTTCTTTCTATCGTGATAAAATGTTCTAGTGGTGATGGTTGCCCAATCTTATTAATATAGTTAACAGTCATTAAATTTTACCTTTTAAAATGGAGAATTTTATGTGAATTCTATATCAATGAAAGTGAAAATTAGAAATTTAATACCACCTATTTCATTATTAGAGATGGGAATACCAGACCACCTGACCTGCCTCTTGAGAAACCTGTGTGCAGGACAGGAAGCAACAGTTAGAACTGGGCATGGAACAACAGACTGGTTCCAAATAGGTAAAGAAGTGCATCAAGGTTGTATATTGTCACCCTGCTTATTTAACTTATATGCAGAGTACATCATGAGGAATGCTGGGCTGGAAGAAGCACAAGCTGGAATCAAGATTGCCAGGAGAAATATCAATAACCTCAGATATGCAGATGACACCACCCTTATGGCAGAAAGTGAAGAGGAACTCAAAAGCCTCTTGATGAAAGTGAAAGAGGAGAAAAGTTTGGCTTGAAGCTCAACATTCAGAAAACGAAGATCATAGCATCTGGTCCCATCACTTCATGGGAAATAGAAGAGGAAACAGTGGAAACAGTGTCAGACTTTATTTTTGGGGGCTCCAAAATCACTGCAGATGCTGATTGCAGCCATGAAATTAAAAGACGCTTACTCCTTGGAAGGAAAGTTATGACCAACCTGGATAGCATATTAAAAAGCAGAGATATTACTTTGCCAACAAAGGTCCGTCTAGTCAAGGCTATGGTTTTTCCCGTGGTCATGTATGGATGTGAGAGTTGGACTGTGAAGAAAGCTGATCACCGAAGAATTGATGCTTTTGAACTGTGGTGCTGGAGAAGACTCTTGAGAGTCCCTTGGACTGCAAGGAGATCCAACCAGTCCATCCTAAAGGAGATCAATCCTGGGTGTTCATTGGAAGGACTGATGCTAAAGCTGAAACTCCAATCCTTTGGCCACCTCATGTGACGAGTTGTCTCACTGGAAAAGAGTCTGATGCTAGGAAAGATTGCGGGTGGGAGGAGAAGGGGACGGCAGAGAATGAGATGGCTGGATGGCATCACCGACTCGATGGACATGAGTTTGAGTGAACTCCGGGAGTTGGTGATGGACAGGGAGGCCTCGCGTGCTGTGATTCATGGGGTCGCAAAGAGTCGGACACGACTGAGCGACTGAAGTGAACTGAACTGAACTGAAGTCTGTTAAGTCCTTTAAGTCCCTCTAACTTCCAAAGCATGTTTACTATTTAAATCCTTTTTACTTCAGGTTACAAGTATTCAGTTACAAGTCTTTTCAGAAATGTGAAAGTGTTCATGGGAATTGTTTTTACCAACAGAAGGCATTAAGATTTCCTAAAAATTAAAATAAACAGATTTAGAGATTTGGAGTTGTTTACTTGTAAGTAAAGGAAAAGAAAGGAGCTTGCCTTTTTGTAAGTTAACCCAGTCTACTAGAGCTGAACCAAAATTTTGTGTTTTTTTGAGAAATATACTATAACAAAATAAATGATAATATTCATGGTATGTTCAGAAATTGGAATTTCATGCATACAGTTATGAGCATCATCTCAGACTCTATTTTGTGTGATATGTTTTGAACATTTTGTATATATACTTGCTTGACAATTTTTCACACCTAGTAAACTAGGAATACACATGTCCAGGACATATGTGTTTTCTTGTCTTGATAAATTATCCAGTGAGATGTCATATTATATCTCATCTCAGTTCCTATTTGGTCATACATCTCTTTGTTCCCTTGTCTTATGGACTCCACATTGTATTTTCCTTAGAAGCATGTGACAAGCCTTTGGGAAGCCAGAAGGTCTATCTAGTCCCAAATGACACAAACCCTATGCAGCTGCCATTGTTACTGAAGGCCAACTTGAGAGTGTAATTGATCAAGCTGGACTATCAGGTGTTGCCTAGAACTTCAGTCCTGTATTACAAAATTCTGATCCGTGCATTTCATCTCTCCAGTGTTATTTTTGAATACACTCATAATTTGCTAGTCGATTATCTGAATCTTCTTTTAGGGTGCTGTTAATTGTTGACTGGCTTTTTTAAGAGGCTCAAAGCCAATGGTTTTGGAACAGATGTTAATGATGTCATGTCAACAGCAGACTACTAATTTTTTCCTATTGATCCACTTGGAAATCAAACAACCCTGTCTTTCTGTTTTTAAATTCTGGAGTCTTTCCAAGAGTACACTATTCAGTCTTACCCTCATGAATTATTGCTGCTTTCACTCTTCTCTTCTGCAGAGCTGTCTTTAGCTTCATGAAGTGAAAGAGTAAAAAAAAAAAAAAAAAGTGAGAGAAATCATTTGTTTCTGAGAATGTAGGCAAATTTCATCATCAGACATTCTCCAATACAGTTCAGTTCAGTTCAGTCGCTCAGTCCTGTCTGACTCTTTGTGATGCCATGAACCACAGCACACCAGGCCTCCCTGTCCATCACCAACTCCCGGAGTTCACCCAAACCCATGTCCATCGAGTCAGTGATTCCATCCAACCATCTTATCCTCTGTCGTCCCCTTCTCCTCCAATACAAGGTACATGTTTATAAGAACTATTAATTTTGCCTGGCAGGGTTCAAATTAAACCAAGTCATTGTTGAGTTGCTCAGTCATGTCCAACTCTTTGCAGACACAAGTACTGTCACACGCCAGGCCTCCGTGTCCTTCACCATTTCCCGGAGCTTGTTCAAATTCATATCCATTGATGTGGTGATGCCATCCTATCATCTCATGCTCTGTCATCACCTTATCCTTCTGCCTTCAATCTTTGCTAGCATCAGGGTCTTTCCCAGTGAGTCAGTTATTCACATAAGGTGATCAAATCATTGGAGTTTCTTCTTTCGCATCAGTCCTTTCAATGAATATTCAGGATTAATTTCCTTTAGGATGGACTGGTTTGATCCTTGCAGTCCAAGGGACTCTCAAATCTTCTCCAACACCACAGTTCAAAACCATCAATTCTTCGGTATTCAGCCTTCTTTATGGACCAACTCTCACATACATATATGATTTCTGAAGAAAAAAAAAAACAAAAAAAACATAGCTTTGACTACAGACTTTTCTGGGCAGAGTGGTGTCTCTACTTTTTAATATACTGTCTATTTTGATCATAGCTTTTTCTTCCAAGGAGCAAGCATCTTTTAATTTCATAGCTGCAGTCACCATCTGCAGTGATTTTTGAGTCCCCCAAAATAAAGTATTTCCATTGTTTTCCCATCTATTTGTTATGAAGTAATCTTCATTTTCTAAATGTTGAGTTTTAAGTCAGGTTTTTCACTCTCTTTTTTCACCTCCATCAAGAGGCTCTTTAGTTCTTCTTCACCTTCTGCCATAAGGGTGGTGTCATCTGCATATCTGAGGTTATTGATATTTCTCCTGCAATCTTGATTCCAGCTTGTGCTTCATCCAGCCTGGCATCTCTTTTGATGTGCCTTGCATAAAAGTTAAATATACAGCCTTAACGTACTCCTTTCCCCAAATTGAACCAGTCCCTTGTTCCCTGTCCAGTTGTAATTATTGCTTCTTGACATGCATATATGTTTCTCAGCAGGCAGGTAAAGGAGTTTGGTATTCCCATCTCCTGAAGAATTTTCAACAGTTTATTGTGATCCATACAGTCAAAGGCTTTAGAGTAGTCTATAAAGCAGAAGTAGATGTTTCTCTGGAATTGTCTTGCTTTTTCTATGATCCAGTAGATGCTGGCAATTTGATCTCTGGTTACTCTGCCTTTTCTAAATCCAGCTTGAACACCTGGAAGTTCTTGGTCCACATACTGTTGAAGCCTAGCTTGGAGAATTTTGAGCATTACTTTGCTAGCCTGTGAAATAAGTGCAATTGTGCAGTAGTTTAAACATACTTTGGCATTGTCGTTCTTTGGGATTGGAATGATAGCTGCCCTTTTCCAGTCTTCTGGCCACTACCTAGTTTTCCAAATTTTCTGGCATATTGAGCATAGCACTTTCACAACATCATCTTTTAAGGTTTGAAATAGCTCACCTGGAATTCCATCACCTCAACTAGCTTTGTTCATAGTTATGCTTCCTAAGATCCATTTGCCTTCACATTCCAAGATGTCTGTCTCTAGGTGAGTGATTATCTGAGTTATCGTGATTATTTGAGTCATTAAGATCTTTTTTGTATAGTTCTGTGTTTTCTTGCTACCTCTTCTTAATATCCTCTGCTTTTGTTAGGTTCATATCGTTTCTGTCCTTTATTGTGCCCATCTTTGCATGAACTGGAAAAGACTCTGATGCTGGGAGTAATTGGGGCGGGAGGAGAAGGGTACAACAGAGAATGAGATGGCTGGATGGCATCACTGACTCGATGGACATGAGTTTGTGTGAACTCAGGGAGTTGGTGTTGGACAGGGAGGCCTGGCGTGGTGTGATTCATGGGGTCACAAAGAGTCGGACATGACTGAGCGACTGAACTGTACTGAACTGAACTTGCATGAAATACTCTGTTGCTTCCTCTAATATTCAAAGAGATCTCTTATCTTCCCCATTCTATTGTTTTCCTCCACTTCTTTGGAATGTTCAAGTAGGAAAGCTTAGTTTTCCCTCATCGAATTTTATAACCAACTTGAGTTGACTTCCTCAACAATATTGCTTGAATCCTTGATGTCTAAAATACTGAGGTTTGTCATGATTACAGATTTCTTTTAGAGATGTATATATTTTTTATTCATTCTTATAATGAAAAGCCTGATTCTTGGGCATTGATACATTTGATCAAGACGGCTGTCAATGAAATGGAGTTGGTCAAACAGCATATCCAATTTGTCTTTCTTGATAGCACTTTTGACTGTGCTATGATGTACAGCTGAATGTATATGCCTGCAAAGTTGCTTCAGTCATGTCCAACATTTTGCATCCCTATGGAATGTAGCCCACCAGACTCCTCTGTTCATGGGATTCTCCAGGCAAGTATACTGGAGTGGGTTGCCATGCCCTCTTCCTGGGTATATTCCCAATCCAGGGATCGAACCCGTATCACCTGTGTCTCTTGAATTTCAGGCATATTCTTTATCCAGTGAGCCAGTGAGGTAGATAGTTTGGGCCATAACCTGGAGGCATCTTCTTCTAGTGAACTCAGAATATCTTCCAGCAACACAGGCCAGTCAGAAGGTGTGGGGAGGTGCTTAAGGTTTCTGAAGTACAGATTATCAGAGACAGAAAAACTAACCAGAACTATGTAAAGTAGATATCCTTTTTTAGAGAATCCAGACTCAAAAGAGAAGGCTGTTCATTTGAAGGTCTATCAGATTGTCTTCAAGGCTTCCATTCAGAGCCATCTCCTTGACTGGACAAGGAATATGTTCAGTTATTGAAAACAGTAGGCTATGTTGTTACAGGATGAAAAAGCATATTGAGTATTCCTCAAGGAATTGTATCCTTCCTCATAACCTGGTCTAAAATTAACCTATCCATTAAACACAGTGAATTTGCAAGGAGAGTGATTTTTTTTTAATCATTTCTCCAAGGGTAAAGTCACAGTTGTTGGAGGAAAAAAGTCTGTTTTGTGAAAATTATGGTCAAAGTTAATTCTGTTTATATAAGTCCTCTCTACCTCATTTCTGATTTGTAACTAATGAAATGTGTGGTTGTATGATTCTGAGCAACACTTTCAAGCTTTTCTCATTTCTCTATGTGTGGAAATGTTGTAATATAACTGCTGGACTTTAAAGGCTCTTTTCAGTTCTAAAATTTCACACTTATGTAAAATAATTAAGCATTGATTTATTTTTCCAACAATCCAAATTTTAACAGAGGAAACCTAATAAATTGAAATGCACTAACTGAAACAACAACGAACTAACACACTGGTCATATTAATTCCAGAAGTTATCACATTAGGAATTGTGAGATTTTGGCTATTTTAATATAAATAAAGAAGAGAGATGCCGGCTTTACATTTTGTGATATGTTAATTCTACTTGAAATATTTTTCTATGACTTTTCATATTTTTCCATACCAAAGATAGGCCCCAAATGAACCTAAACATTTGGAAAGAGTTATTTCACTGTCTCACAAAAAAGAAAAAGAGAGAGAGTGCTTTTCACAGATTTCCTATGGAAGTGAAATTTCATGATAAATCTACTCTTCATCCTGATTTAATTAAAAAATAATCACTAATTATTTTCAAGCACTTACTAGGAGGCTCACTGAAAAGGGATTTGTAGGAATACTAAGGGTATTAAAAAACATCCTTGCCTTGAAAGTGCTGAAGATA
Source organism: Moschus berezovskii (assembly GCF_049115385.1). Classification (NCBI taxonomy): domain Eukaryota; kingdom Metazoa; phylum Chordata; class Mammalia; order Artiodactyla; family Moschidae; genus Moschus; species Moschus berezovskii. The sequence continues at coordinate 68,602,964 of NC_142461.1, forward strand.
CATTTGGAGAGAGAAAACATATGCTAATGAAAAACAGCAAACAGTAAATCACATGAAAAGTAATAATAAGCACTCCAGATTCCATTTTCCCAGGTCAGAGACTTTCAGCAGATAAAAACATTCTTCACAAGTTTGAAAAATCCCCAGAAGAAGAATTCTCTATCTTCTCTTTGCCTACATCGCCTCCTATGACAATGCAAAAATGAATTGCACCTCTCCACAACCTCAGTTGTCCTTGCCAGAGACTGATGGGAGTAGCAGAAGACTTACTTTGGAGCAGACATATGTTGGGACTGAGCCTCAAGATTACTTGCTGCCCTCCCAGCTCCAGCACCTACCTGCCTTAATTACAGCTAGAGGCGTGGTCTAAACTGGGATTCAGACTCCCTGCTGGTTGTGTAAGTGTGTTTAGTTGCTCACTTCAGTTCAGTTCAGTCGCTCAGTCATGTCTAACTCTTTGCAAACCCATGGACTGCAGCACACCAGGCTTCCCAGTCCATCACCAACTCCCAGAGCCTATTCAAACTCGTGTCCATTGAGTCAGTGATGCTATCCAACCACCTCATTCTGTCATCCCCTTCTTCTCCCACCTTCAATCCTTCCTAGCATCAGGGTCTTTTCAAATGAGTCAGCTCTTCGCATCAGGTGGCCAAAATATTGGAGCTTCAACTTCAACATCAGTCCTTCTGATGAACACTCAGGACTGATCTCCTTTAGGAGGGATTGGTTGGATCTCCTTGCTGTCCAAGGGACTCTCAAGAGTCTTCTCCAACACCACAGTTCAAAAACGTCTATTTTGGGGGGCTCAGCTTTCTTTATAGTCCAACTCTCACATCCATACATGGCTACTTTAAAAACCATAGCTTTGACTAGACAGACCTTTGTTGGGAAAATAATGTCTCTGCTTTTTAATATGCTGTCTAGATTGGTCAAAACTTTTCTTCCAAGGAGTAAGTATCTTTTAATTTCATGGCTGCAATCACAATCTTCAGTGATTTTGGAGTCTAAGAAAATAAAGTTTGTCCCTGTTTCCATTGTTTCCCCATTTATTTGCCATGAAGTGATGGGACCAGATGCCATGGTCTTAGTTTTCTGAATGTTGAGCTTTAAGCCAGCTTTTTCACTCTCCTCTTACACCTTCGTCATAGGCTCTTTAGTTCTTCGCTTTCTGTCATAAGTGTGGTGTTATCTGCATATCTGAGGTCATTGATATTTCTCCTAGCAACCTTGATCCCAGCTTTTGCTTCATCCAGTCCAGCATTTCTCATGATGTACTCTGCATATAAGTTAAATAAGAAGAGTGACAATATGCTGTCTGCAAACTCCCATCTCCTAAGGATTCAAATTGAAATAAAGAAAGAGGAAAAGCTCAACTTCTTAAAGAAAATTTGTCCTGACTGCTATCAGTCTAGAAAAAAGAAAAAGTTGAGGATGTGCAAGTGGAAAATTTCTTTCCTTTCATTCTTTCTTTCTTCCTTCCTCATTTCCTTTTTGCCTTCCTTCCTCCCTCCCGCCTTCTGTCCCTCCCTACTCCTTTCCTTTCCTGCATTCATTAAAACAAAAATCTCTCAATAATCCATAAGTAGAGAGAAAAAAAAAGACAGCTTTTTTTAAGGCATTTCATCATTTCAGACACACCAGCAGCTCTTAGGCCCCAAGCACCTCCCTCAGATTGCAATGAAGCAGCCAGAAAACAAAGGTAAAGAAAATTGAATCCTTTGAAGGTCAGGGAGGTGTTAAAACATCAGCAGTTTTTTAAATGCATTCCAGAAAACCTGGAGCTTCTTCCCTCACAGAAGGCCAAAAAAAAAAAAAAAAAATCCTGTTTGAATTCCAGTGGAAAAGAAACTCTTATTTCAAAAATAAACTTTGAAGTTGTTTGAAGATGAAAGACAAGACTTGCCTCTGAGCCAGTGCAGAAGCAGTGGGGAGGGACTACCATATTTTGAAATATGCTTCAGAGAAACTTATTAGAATTTAAAAGAACTGTGCAAACAGGTCTCCTATGGCTCTGTCCTACTGAAAGTATGTGACAGGGTTTTAAGAGCATAACCAAGGCTGAGGTGGATGCTGACTACTATTGAAGTCTTGTTATTTGATTATACAAAACGATTTCTCATTAAACTGAGATGAAAAGCAATTATTTCAGAAACTTACCTGTGAATGCATTGAACTCACTCTCTCAATCTGATTTAATCTGGAGAGAAAAAGAAGGGAGAGGACCAATGAGAGCTACAGGCAGAGAGTGAAGGCACGTGTGGATTCAGTCATAGAAGTAAGAGGTTTCAACCAAGGAGGTATTTAGAATATTGTTCGAAAATCATTCTTGTCACTGCTTTTTCTTTCCTTTTGCATTGAAAAAACATACAAACATCAAGAGGGAGGGGATATATGTATACCTATAGCTGATTCTTGTTGATGTATGGCAGAAACCAACACAATATTGTAAAGCAATTATCCTCCAATTAAAAATAAATTAAAAAAAAAAAAACAGAAACAACCTTATCATGAATAGAAGGAATGTAATGATATTTAAATATATTTGTACAATATGCCTGAATATTTTTGCCAAATGGCAAATCTCAATTTGTTAAGTTTAGAAACCAACATCTTAACACTGTGAAAAGATCAACTGCACACTGTTAACAGAAAAGAAAAAAAAAAAATCTTTATCATTGCTAATATAACTCATATCTGTATGAAGTTGAATGGGATAGTTTTGAGCATTTTTCACCTTAAATGTACTTAATTAATACTAGTTAAATATCCTGACAATATATTACTTGTTAAATGTTGTCACTTTAAGTGAGAATCGATTTCTCTTTTAACTGCAAACAACCTTCCCATCTCCCCAAAAGTGCAGTTCCCTTACATGGTGGTCCTTATGTACATTGCCCTCACCCAGATGAGTCAATACTTTCTTTGTGTGCACATACATGATTGTGGTTCATGTATGAGTGAGCATAACATGTTCAGATTGTTTTCCAAATTATTGTCAAAATGAACATACACACAACCTAAAAATATACTAGCTAGATAAACTTTTGATAGTGTAAAAGTTCAAACTTCTTAGAATGATACACAAAGATTTCAAACTGTGGACTCTATAAGACTTTTCAACTTAATCTTGTAGAATTCTTCAACAGGCTTTTTATTCTTTACTAAAACCAAACTAAAAGGCCTTCTCTGAACAGGTGATGTTTTTGGAATACTGCATATGTTGCCTACCTACTTCTCCACCTACAGCCCCAGACTTTCTTCACATGCTTTTTTAACTCCATCTAGGTGTGTGCTTCATAAAAACATTTTTCATTATCACCCAAACCAGAGAAGAGTTGAGAGCTTCATTCTTTGTGATAATCCAATCCTCTGTACTGAGCTACTTTGAATCACTTGTCATACTGCTTTGTATTTGTCTGCTTACATGACAGTCTCTGTAATTAGACAGTTGGTTCTTTGAAAATAGAGGCTATTTTCATTTATGCTTATGTGGCATTTAGTACAATGTATGGCCTCTAGTGTGTGTGTGTACTCAGTTACTTAGTCATGTCTGACTCTTTGCAACCCCATGGACTGTAGCCCCCAGGCTCCAATATCCATGTGATTATCCAGGCAAGAATACTGGAATGGGTTGCCACTTCTTCCTCTAGGCAATCATCCTGACCCAGAGATCGAATCTGTGTCTCCTGCGTCTCCTGCATTGGCAGGCAGATTTTTACCACTGAGCCACCTGGGAAGTCCTAATAGGTACTCATTAAGTGGTCATGAAGTGAATGGATGCTATTGATCCTGCAAAAATAAATCTAAGAAAGCATGAGTTTTCCCAATAGGGAGTTCAGATTTAAACTGTTTAATGATTATGCCTTCCCTGTATTAACAGATAATAGATGTCTCAACTGAGTAAGACTCAGAGCAAAATTGCTATGAGCTACTTGTAGAGAAAATCTATGGTTCCTGAAGTGTTTTATATATGATACTGTAAGGAAAAAGAAATATGCAGAAAATGAATTTTTCTGTCCTTCAGAGCATCTATTTTTGGGCAAAAATGTAAAATGCAAAATAGGCAGGTGTAAGACACAGGGACCAAAAAAAGACAGAAATTTTTGTATGCAAGTATTTGAATAATATGAAGAAATTTTAAGAGGCTTGCAGTGCAAAAAAACCACAAAACCTACTATCACTACTATCACTCCTATCACTCAACAATTCTTTCATTTGACATGTAAAACACAGTCTCTCTCTGTTATGCTGCCAATATGGTGGTGCTCAAGTGGGAACACATAGGTTGTCAACACTGTTGGTTATTCTTGTCTGCAAACCATCCAAAGATAGAACATGTGCATAGCAGGAAAAGAATGAGTTTGGGGATTCTAGAAAACTATCTTTGCTCACTCACTGAACAAAATTGGTGTGTAAAAAACACATATGCTACGTAAGTCAAGTTAGGAAAGCAACTCAGAGCAGATTTACAGAAGTTAGACAAGGGTCCTTTGGAGAGAGAATATTTCAAATCAATTTGCTTAGTGAATTTTACAGCCTGGGGACCTGCCATCTGCAGAGAGCCAAATAAGTGTAGGAAACTAATGAGGAGAACATACAAATTAACAGCACATGATAGAAATCTGTAGTATTTCTTGTGCTCAGTTGCTAAGTTGTGTCCAACTCGCTGTACACCCATGGACTGTAGCCCACCAGGCTCCTCCGTCCAAGGGATTCTTTAGGCAAGAATACTGGAGTGGGTTTCCATTTCTCAGGGGATCTTCCTAACCCATGGATTGAACCCAGGTCTCCTGCATTGCAGGCAGATTCTTTACTGACTGAGCTAAGAGTGAAGCCCCAGTATTTCTTGAGAGAAGTAAAAATATTATCAAAGGGAAAACAGAGGAGAAAATAGATGAAAAGTTTTCTAGCAGTCTTGACAGTGTTATTCTTTGCACTTATTATATAGGGATATAAATACTTCCTTTAGTGTTGGAGAAGACTCTTGAGAGTCCCTTATACTGCAAGGAGATCCAACCAGTCCATTTTAAAGGAGATCAACCCTGGATGTTCATTGGAGGGACTGATGCTAAAGCTGAAACTGCAACACTTTGGCCACCTCATGCGATGAGTTGACTCACTGGAAAAGACTGTGATGCTGGGAAAGGTTGGGGGCGGGAGGAGAAGGGGACGACGGAGAATGAGATGGCTGGATGGCATCACCGACTCTGTGGACATGAATTTGAGTGTACTCCGGGGGTTGGTGATGGACAGGGAGGCCTGGCGTGCTGTGATTCATGGGGTCGCGGAGAGTCGGACACGACTGAGCGACTGAACTGAACTGAACTGAACTGAACTTAGCAAAGTTGTTTTTTCTTTTCAAAAAATTATTTATTTTTAATTGGATGATAATTGCTTTACAAGGCTGTGTTGGCCTCTGTCATACATCAACATGAATCAATCATAGGTATACACATGTTTCCTTCCTCTTCAGCCTCTCTCCCACTTCCCAACCCATCCCACCCCTTTAGGTTGTCACAGAGCATTAGGGCTGACCTCCCTGTGCTATACAGCAACTTCCCATTAGCTATCTGTGATACAGTTAGTAATGCTTATATTTCAATGCTACTCTCTCAGTTCTTTCTGATTTCTTTTTCTGCTATAGTAAAGATGATATCAGAGAGGGCAATGGCAAGCCACCCCAGTACTCTTGACTAGAAAATCCCATGGACGGAGGAACCTGGTAGGCTGCAGTCTATGGGGTCACTATGAGTCAGACATGACTGAGTGACTTCACTTTCACTTTTCACTTTCATGCATTGGAGAAGGAAGTGGCAAACCACTCCAGTGTTCTTGCCTGGAGAATCCCAGGGACGGGGGAGCCTGGTGGGCTGCCGTCTATGGGGTCACACAGAGTCGGATACGACTGAAGTGACTTAGCAGCAGCAGCAAAGATGATATAATAGAGAAAAGCCCTTTGAATTAGGTAAACCTGGGGCTCAGTCTCTGGCCCTACCTACTACAAGTTGGGCATCTTTCTTCGAGCCACTGATTTCTCATCTGCAAAATGAATACAATGACCCTAACTTTCAGGACTGTTGTAGAAATTAGAGACAAAATCTGCAGCATTTAAAAAACAGTAAATAAAACTTGGTAGGCACTCAATAAATAGCTGTATTTAACCATCTTCATGTTTATAAGGGTTTAAGAATGTTTTGCTTCCACTGCACCAAAGAGTTTGAATCCTAGATTAAAGCATCCTTTTTTTTTCTTGTTAAACTAGAAACTGCAGAATGTAATCTCCTAGACTTGCTTTAACTGTCCATTCTCCTTATCAGACTCTAGCCTAGAGAATGTTCTTTTCCAGATATGCTCATCTTCATACCTTCTACGTTTTAGTATATGTGCTGCCGAAGTGAGCACAATGCCTTCTACTTTTGAACTGATCAGGGACCTTGTGTCTTGACTGTCAATCACACTCTTATTCCTTTTTCTCTTTTTCTTCCTGGCCAACATCTAAATCCTTTTTCTTGGCTGTGTTACACTGGTGATCTTTATTCAAGGACCTTATACATTATCATAATTTTCACCACTTTTTGGAATAAAGAGCCATCAGAAAACAGTAAATTCAAGCAAGTTGCCCACAAACAAGAGTGATTTTAATTCTTTACTTGTGTTCAGTTCAGTTCAGTTCAGTTGCTCAGTCATGTCTGACTCCTTGCGACCCCATGAATCACAGCACGCCAGGCCTCCCTGTCCATCACCAGCACTTGGAGTTCACTCAAACTCACATCCATCGAGTTGGTGATGCCATTCAGCCATCTCATTCTCTGTCATCCCCGTCCTTCCCGCCCCCATTCCCTCCCAGCATCAGAGTCATTTCCAGTGAGTCAACTCATTGCATGAGGTGGCCAAAGGATTGGAGTTTCAGCTTTATCATCAGTCCTTCCAATAAACACCCAGGATTGATCTCCTTTAGGATGGACTGGTTGGATCTCCTTGCAGTCCAAGGGACTCTCAAGAGTCTTCTCCAGCACCACAGTTCAAAAGCATCAATTCTTCGGTGATCAGCTTTCTTCACAGTCCAACTCTCACATCCATACATGACCATGGGAAAAACCATAGCCTTGACTAGACGGACCCTGGTTGGCATTAGGGACCCCTAATTTGTTGAAAGGGATTCTGAGTTTCTCAGTGCTTCTCATTTATTTGTACACATGAAATATGATCCAAGATGGCTATATTTCCAATGTGGCCTTTCCCATCTCATGTATTCACCAGGCAATGTTCTCATTAAAAGTGGCACGTCATTAAACAGGATCCAATGGCAAGGAGTCATAGCTTCTAAAGTACCTTTTTGCTTGTTTAGAAGCTCTCCTTTCCTCTTAGAGTTCTAACCACTTGCAAAACATGGTTCACTCTAAAGTTTTATTTGGGAATTTTTAACCACAGAAATAATTTTTAGTTTTTAATTTTCTACAGTTCTTGTCTATCCCTCTTGTATGGTACTTACTCTATATAACAAAGCGTCTCTCAATTTTAATTTAATAGTTTAACTGAATGTTTAATTTTGCCCTTATATGTTGCTTACTTCTCTTGAGCTATGGCTTCTTTGTGTTCCCAGTGACCAACTAGTCCAACTAGTCCAACACCACTGCTTTTTATGTAATGATAATGACTGGTTGTGGGATTATTCTACAAAATTTAATTTTTTCCCTAGAAGTCATAGGAATCCATCTTGTATTATTAACAAATATATGATTAAATTTTGTGTGTAGTTAATTTATTGTTTAGAATTACTTAGAAAAAATTAACAAAGAATTTAGAAAATACTATATAAGCATATATATAAAATATCTATATATATGTTGCTGACATTTTGCTGTAGAGCAGCAATTGACATGACATTGTACATCAAGTATACATCAATAAAAAATTAAAATGATAGCAAAAGATTGAAACATATAAAAACATATGTAGTACAATGAAGTAATGCAAAAATCCATAGATGACCATTCTTAATATTTACACATATATAAATAATAAAAATGTATTTCATAATGTGTATATATATTTTAATGAAGTGGTAATTGCTTCTCATAGATTTGTAACTAGTATTGCAGTTGTCATCTTAAAATTACTGGTAATGATACAGTATTAGCACTTCCTTAACTTACCAATTTTTTAGAAACACAGTTTTTAGTGATTAACGGTTTTAGTGTGTAAATACTCCATAATGAACTAAATTCTTCTATTCAGTGTGGGGGAAACCACATCACTAGGGAAGGACATTTCTTCTGATCAGTCATCACTGGAGGAAGAACATTGGTATGAACGTTTTCAGCCTTGTCTCCTAAACTTTAATTATTGGGTCTTGTTTTCAATAGGTAGAGTCATGGTATTAAAGGTTATTGTTCTGGAAAAATTGCTTTATTTCCATTTTGACCCTCCAGGGTCCATGGGCACATTCTCTTTCTTTGAGTTTCCTTACTCTAAGCTTTTTGATGTCAAAACTTGAGGGATAATCACCCTGTGGGGATGGGAAGTTTGGCTATATGTATAGTTTTGCATCTACAACTCTGGAGTAACTCAGGGGTTATTCCCAGTCAATCTCAAGATCAGGATTTCTTAGAAGACAAATTATCCCATCTAGTCATTCTCTGAGAGCTCTACTTTTGGAGTAATGCTAAGTGGTCATTTTTCGAAACATTATTAGAGGTAATATTTTGATCTCTGTTAATGAGTAATTGTTCTGTTAATTAGAAACCAAAAAGAGAAGGGACATTTCCTTCTAGCATATTGGTGCAAAGAGATATTGAAAGGGAGGTTTGGAACCTAATGTTGTGGTTCAAATTAACTTTTGGTGATATTACTTATAAATAACAAAGTAAACAGATTTGAAAATATAGTTCAGTGTTTCAATGTGAATAACCCTCACCATAATCAATTAGCCTAGAAATATGCCTTGTTACCATGTCGTATGAACATCCTGTCCATGAGAGGCAGTCACATTTCTTTTCTTGGAATTCATACAAATGGAATCAGATAGCATATACCATTTTGTGTGTCTTTAAATCAACATATTACTGAGATGCATCCATATTGTTTATTCCCCTCTTCCTCTGAATACTTGAAAATGCATCTATTCTTTTGTTGATGCACCTTTCTGTCCTTTCTAATACATGCTGATGCATGTCTCCTAACAGAAAAATTAAAAAAAAAAATTCTTGGATAAACACCTAAGACTAGAATTGTGAAGTCATAGGGTAGTTATAGTTTTGACATCCTTAGAAACTGTTAAATAGTTTTCAAAAGTGTACCACTTACATTGCTGCCAAGCAATGGTTGAGGGTTCTGGTTCCTCCAAATCATGAATATTTGTTAGCAGTTTTTATTTTCATCATTCTAGTGTGTGTGAAGTGGTATTTTGTTGATTTCATTGCAGCATTAATAAACATCTCCATAAATATGAATAAGGTATAGTGGAAAGAATTGAAGGAAATTTATATCATATTATAAATCAAAGACATTGAGAAGGTAAAACCTGGAGAAGTTAATAACTAATTGTATATAAAATGCAGGAGAGACCAGAGATGATGGAATATTAATGTGAAATTCTTTTAATGGAGAAATGATTAGAGGGAAAATAACATACATTAGCCACTCTTTGAAAAGATAGCCTTTAAAACCAGAAATACAAGCCATTCTTTAAGAACAAATCAATGTTATTAAAAGAGAAACTTGGAGCACATATGTGGAAATAAATATTTTGTGTGTGTGGAGGACCTAGTTTTAAGTGCAGTCTTGATAGTATAGAAATGATGACCTAAAATGAAATTTTATTTTATGTGAGCTCTTTTAAAATTTCAGTAAAATGTCTGAATTTTGAGATGTCTGCAATTTAGTATCTCTCGGCTTCCTGCTCAGTTGTTAGCATTGACCACATACCAGGCACAAGCACTTCTGATAGTTTCCAGTGCAAAAATTCAATGTGAAGCTTTGTTTCTTTCATAATATGTTATCCAGATTGCATTCACTTAGGAAGTGATTATGTAGTGAAAACATTGACACAAGGAGATTTTATAATTTTTTTTCCAAATAGAGTTGAAGGCATATGTAAAGATTACAGATGAAAAGTGCAAATTTTTGTGTATCTCAGATTATCCTCTGGTAGTGGTAATGGTGGTGGTGGTGGTGTGTGTGTGTGCATGTGTGTGTGTGTGTAGTCTTGAAATGACTATTACTGAGCCTTGGCAACAAAAGAAACCATCATCAAAGCAGGTGTATCTATCAAATAAACCAGCATTTATGGTTGCTTAGATGGCAACCCACTCCAGTGTTCTTGCCTGGAGAATCCCAGGGATAGGGGAGCCTGGTGGGCTTCCATCTATGGGGTCACACAGAGTCAGACACGACTGAAGTGACTTAGCAGCAGCAGCAGCAGGATGTGACGGAAAAGGCAATGGCAAGCCACTCCAGTACTTTTGCCTAGAAAATCCCATGGACGGAGGAGCCTGGTGGGCTGCAGTCCGTGGGGTCGCTAAGGGTTGGACACGACTGAGCGACTTCACTTTCACTTTTCACTTTCATGCATTGGAGAAGGAAATGGCAACCCACTCCAGTGTTCTTGCCTGAAGAATCCCAAGGACAGGGGATCCTGGTGGGCTTCCGTCTATGGGGTCACACAGAGTCGGACACGACTGAAGTGATTAGCAGCAGCAGCAGCAGCAGGATGTGAAAGAGCAAAGATACTGCAGTTCTTTGTTTTGAAAGGATCCATGTGAATAAGGTGATACTGAGTGGAACTGGAGGAGTCATGGAGTTTTGATTTTTTTTTTTTTTTTGGATGTATGATTTTTTTTTGAATGAAAGAGATAATCAGTTTTAGATAAAAATAGAAAGGGTACGTTAAAAATTGTTGAGAAGTCATTGTTTAGGTATGAAGAGGCTGGAGGAGAAAAGATTTAAGGGCATATATAGAAGGAACTTGGGAAAGTATTTCAATGGCTAGTGGGTAGGCTATTTTGTCTATGTTTCCTTATATATAAATGAGCACAATATGACTACTATTTTATTACCAATATGATTTCCCAGTAAAGCAGTTAGAAATGAGTTATAAAATAAGAACTTAATGCTTTATGAAATATGTAATATGTAAAAACATTATCAAGAGTTTTATATACAGAATTGTTAGAAACCTAGTTTTTGTTGTTCAGTCGCTCAGTCATGTCCGACTCTTTGTGACCCCATGGACTGCAGCACACCAGGCTTCCCTGTCTTTCACTGTCTCCCAGAGCTTGCTCAAACTCATGTCCATTGAGTCGGTGATACCATCCCACTATCTCATCCTTTGTCATCCCCTTCTCCTTCTGCCTTCAATCTTTCCAAGCATCAGGGTCTTTTCCAATGAGTTGGCTCTTTGCAACAGGTGGCCAAAGGATTGGAGCTTCAGCCTCAGCATCAGTCCCTCCCATGAATATTCAGGACTGATTTCCATTAAGATTGACTGGCTTGATCTTCTTGCAGTCCAGGGGACTCCCAAGAGTCTTCTCCAACACCATAGCACCTAGTACCAATATAATTTTTTCCATTCTCCTGAATTGTCTGAGACCAAGAAAAAAACCAGCTAATCTTTGTCTCAAGCAGGTATCTGCAAAAATAAATAGCTAATGGCTATTAAGAAGATAATTTTGCTTCTTTTTTTCTGGTTTAGTTAGATTTTCTCATCATTATTCATTTTTGTCTGAAATACTGATGAATATTGATTTTCTTATGGAATAAACACATACATATATATTTCTAATTTGCACTAAAGGCACCAGTTTTATTCAATTGGTGGCCTATCATCCTATTTTGTTGTATTTGAATCAGGAGTCCTTGGGAAGGACATATAGGATATTCTCTAAGAGATATTTTTTGAAGATTTTGTGGCTTTTTAGAGTCTAATCATAGACTTAAAAAATAAAATACAAATAGTAGTTTGAAGAAGGAAAGAGATTGTCTACAATAAAATGAATCCAAAGACACAGTAGCACTGCTTTTTGGATAGCTTAGACAACTTAATTCTTAGATATTTGAAACTCCTACTTATATAAACTCTTGTCTGAAAACAAGTAGTACATATTATCTAAAATATGTACTAACATTTCAAAACTCTCTGGATAGAATTAAATAACACTTTCAATACATTGTCTGGATATTAATTATTCCTACCTGCAGACTAAAGTAGGGGTTCCTTAGAGCCTTTTTCTTCCAAATTCACAAAGCCATGCTTAAAATCTTGTTCCTTTACCTGCAAATCTCAAATTCCTTCAGTGCTTATGTACTTTTACTTTATATAAAATACTGACAATATCCATTATTGGGTAACTTTAGTAACCAAAATCAAAATTATTCAAATAAGGCATAGGTGTGTTATGAGAAAAAAGAGTAAATTCAAATATCTGTTTAAACTTCATATAAATCTGAAATTATCTCAAAATAAAATGTCTAATTAAAATTAATTAAACTTCCTATTTAATATAGGAGGTACTAAATGAAGAAGCAAAGTGGCTAAATTTTTAAATAACAAATTGAGATTGGCAATATGAAGTTATAAGCAAGCATATAGGAATACTGGGACACTCATCCATCACAGTGAGAGTAAAAATATTTACAAATACTTTTTATATTGTTTGGTAGTGTTTACTAAATTCTACTCATTCCTAGGATATGTTCTCAAAGAAAACAGAGTGTATACTTCTATCAAAATGTAGGTACATAGCAGTTTTAAACAAAATATGTGAAAATTGGAAATATAATTTCAGTAAATAAAAGAATGGATAAATAAATTTTGAAATAGTTCATACAATGGGCTGCCACACAGCAGTAAAAATATAATAATGACAATTTCATGCAACAACCTGTATGAATCTTACAGACATTATTATTAGAGCAAAAATGTTTTATAAAAGAGTACATACCATATCGTTCAATTTATATCAAATTCAAGAATAAGGGAAATCAATTGATAGTGAAAGTTAGTTAGAGCAATAATTACCTCTTGGAGCTATTATTGATAATAAATAAGCTCAAGGAAACATACTAGAGTAGTTTTTGAATCTGGTTTATGCTTATTTTGCTCTGTGGTGTGGCTACACTGCTTAAGTCTACACACTTAAGAGTTATAAATATACAAAACTTATTGTATATGTTTTATACATCTTATTTGAAAAAGCTTTTTTGAGAAAAGAATAAATATGTGATAAGCTACCTAGAAATCAAACAACAAAAGTATCATTTTTATATGATTAACTGCCTTAGGAAGTTTTTATTGTAGCAATTTTTCTTTCCTCATTTAAAGATATTTGTAACTGTGAACAAATAAATTGTAATGAAACACAATCTTCTATATGTGAAAAAAAAATCAAAGTCTGGCTATGTGATTCTCCCACATACTGTGTGAGGGAGAATTTCTACACTGTTCCAGTACTTGAGGACTTCACTTTATTATTGCAAATGCAGTTAATATGCCCATAATGACAACTCTGTCCCAAGGATAATAATTTTTAAATGCTGAGGTTAAGAAGGTAAAAAAGGATGCAATACATTTTAGGAATATTTTCATCAAAGAGAGGATAGCTTGAGGGAGATGCTTCAGTGTATCAAAGCATTTACTTATTTGCATTATTTTTATGCTTGGTGAATAAGTTTTCTATAAGGTTATCTTCAAACTCGAACAGCTTCCTGCTTGGAGAAATAGAAGCTACTGCTAAGCTCCCTGAGAGTACTGAACACCACTGCATGACATGGGCTTACCCAGAAGTCTAAAGTAGCTGGTTTTCCACCTAAGCCATTAGGAGGACTCCAAGTAACCTTCCTATAATCTTGTTTATTGTGTTTGATCTGTTCTGCTAGGCAGGATGCTGCTGCTGCTAAGTCGCTTCAGTTGTGTCCGACTCTCTGTGACCCCATAGACGGTAGCCCACCAGGCTCCCCCGTCCTTGGGATTCTCCAGGCAAGAACACTGGAGTGGGTTGCCATTTCCTTCTCCAATGCATGAAAGTGAAAAGTGAAAGTGAAGTCGCTCAGTAGTGTCCGACTCTTTGCGACCCCATGGACTGTACCCTACCAGGCTCCTCTGTCCATGGGATTTTCCAGGCAAGAGTACTGGAGTGGGGTGCCATTGCCTTCTCCGAGGCAGGACGAGAGACAGATTTTTGATAAATAAAATAGAAAGGAAACACAAAAAGAAAAAAGAGAGAAAGGTTTAAAAGTGTCAAATCAATCTCTTCCATCTGGAAAAGAACTTCAGTAATTCAATGGCAGAGATTTATTTCCTGGACATAGGTTTTTGAAACTTGAAATTTTTAGGAAAGTCAGAGGCTGATGGTATGCATAGAGACATACCTAGCTCTTTCTCACCCACAGGGGAAAATAGAGTGTGATAAAAGATTGTTAATAAAGAAGGGATGAAAGGTCAGATGAGTGAAGTTTGTGTAGGACAAAATACAGAAAACAATTGGACGTCTGCTGTCCTTATGCAGGAGACCAGGTGGCTATTAGCATGAACTGGTTTGATGAAGTATCAGTGACTGATTTCAGTGCTTCTGGAGACACCACTTCAGAGTCTAATATCAGCCACCCACTCTGTGCACTACTTAGGGACTTCTCCTCTGTTTTTTTTTTTTTTTAATTAATTTATTTAATTAGAGGCTAATTACTTTACAATATTGTATTGGTTTTGCCATACATTGACATGAATTAGCCATGGGTGTACACGTGTTCCCCATCCAGAACCACCCTCCCACCTCCCTCCCCATCCCATCCCCCAGGGTCATCCCAGCGCACCAGCCCTGAGCACCCTGTCTCATGCATCGAACCCAGACCAGCGATCTGCTTCACATATGATAATATACACATTTCAATGCTACTCTCTCAAATCATTCCACCCTTGCCTTCTCCCACAGAGTCCAAAAAACTGTTTTGCTGTCTCGCATATAGGGTCATCGTTATCATCTTTCTAAATTCCATGTATATGCATTAGTATACTGTTTTGGTGTTTTTCTTTCTGACTTACTTCAGTCTGTATAATAGGCTCCAGTTTCATCCACCTCATTGAAACTGATTCAAATGCATTCTTTTTAATGGCTGAGTAATATTCCATTGTGTATCACCGCTTTCTTATCCATTCATCTGCTGATGGGCATCTAGGATGCTTCCATGTCCTGGCTAGTGGAAACAGTGCTGCGATGAACACTGGGGTACACGTGTCTCTTTCAATTCTGGTTTCCTTGGTGTGTATGCCCAGCAGTGGGATTGCTGGTTCATATGACAGTTCTATTTCCATTTTTTGGAGGAATCTCCACACTGTTCTCCATATTGGCTGTACTAGTTTGCATTCCCATCAACAGTGTAAGAGGGTTCTTTTTACTCTGCACCCTCTCCAGCATTTATTGTTTGTAGGCTTTTTGATAGCAACAATTCTGACGCTAGGTGGTACCTCATCGTGGTATTTATTTTCATTTCTCTGATAATGAGTGATGTAGAGCATCTTTTCGTGTGTTTGTCAGTCATCTGTATGTCTTCTTTGGAAAAATATCTGTTTAGCTCTTTGGCCCATTTTTTGATTGGGTCGTTTATTCTTCTGGAATTAAGCTGCAGGAGCTGCTTGTATATTTTTGAGATTAATTCTTTGTCATTTGCTTTTTTTGTTATTATTTTCTCCCATTTTGAAGGCTGTCTTTTCACCTTGCTTGTAGTTTCCTTCGTTGTGCAAAATCTTTTAAGTTTAATTAGGTCCCATTTGTTTATTTTTGCTTTTATTTCCCTTACTCTGGGAGATGGGTCATAGAGGATCCTGCTGTGATTTGTGTCAGAGAGTGTTTTGCCTATGTTTTCCTCTAGGAGTTTTATAGTTTCTGGTCTTACTTTCAGATCTTTAATCCTTTTTGAGTTTATTTTTTCATATGGTGTTAGAAAGTATCCTAGTTTCATTCTTTTACACGTGATTGACCAGTTTTCCCAGCACCACTTGTTAAAGAGATTGTCTTTTCTTTGTTGTATATTCTTGCCTCCTTTGTCAAAGATAAGGTTTCCATAGATACGTGGATTTATCTCTGGGCTTTCTATTTTGTTCCATTGATGTATATTTCTGTCTTTGTGCCAGTACCATATTGGCTTGATGACTGGCTTTGTAGTATAGCCTGAAGTCAGGCAGGTTGATTCCTCCAGTTCCATTCTTCTTTCTTAAGATTTCTTTGGCTATTCGATGTTTTTTGTTTTTCCATGCAAATTGTGAGATTATTTGTTCTAGTTCTGTGAAGAATACCATTGGTAGCTTGATAGGGATTGAATTGATTCTATAGATTGCTTTGGGTAGTATACTTATTTTCACTATATTGATTCCTCTGATCGAGACCATGGTATATTTCGCCATCTATTTTTGCCCTCTTTGATTTCTTTCACCAGTGTTTTATAGTTTTATATATATAGATCTTTTCTTTCTTTAGGTAGATTTGTTCCTAAATATTTCATTCTTTTCTTTGCAATGGTGAAATGGAATTGTTTCCTTAATTTCTCTTTCTCTTTTGTCATTGTTAGTGTATAGAAATGCAAGGGAATTCTGTGTGTTAATTTTATATCTTGAAATTTTACTATATTCATTGATTAGCTCTAGTAATTTTCTGGTGGGGTCTTTAGCGTTTTCTATGTAGAGGATCATGCCATCTGCAAACAGTGAGAGTTTTACTTCTTCTTTTCCTATCTGGATTCCTTTTATTTCTTTTTCTTCTCTGATTGCTGTGACTAAAACTTCTAAAACTATGTTGAATAGTAGTGGTGAGAGTGGGCACCCTTGTCTTGTTCCTCACTTTAGGGGAAATGCTTTCAATTTTTTACCATTGAGGATAATGTTTGCTGTAAAAATTTAAAAAAAAATGATAATAGTAAAATATATCTAGCAATTTCTCTGGAGCTGTTGCAGCTTATAATTCTTTTTGAGGTCTATAGGCCCTTTCCAATGTAGTTGGTGCTAACTACAAGGTTTTAATCTGTTGGACCTGTCACTTCCCAAGCGGTTCCCTCTGTTTATTTTGGCTTCTGTTTGCAAGTCTCTTCGGTGTCTAATTTCTGCCCTGACACAAGGGGGAGGCAGAGGTGGTCACTTATTTAGGCTCACTTGTTCAGTTGTGCTGTGGGGAGGTAGGAACACTGGAAACAAATATCACTGGCATATGTGGGGAGTGCTCGCAGTGTCTGGGCCACCCTGAATTTGCCCTCACTCACAATTTGTATGCCTTCCTGGTCTACACTGCTCAACTGCAGGGGAACTGTCTAAAGTGGACCCTGAGTGTGTGCACTTCCCAAGTCTAAGCCGCTCAGGTTCAGGTTCTCAGGTATTCCACAAAGGCACAAACTCGGTTGGGCCTGCATTTTGTGCCCTTCACAGGTCCGAGCAGCTCAGGTGACCAGTGCTTGGTGAGTGCACTCTCCCCAGGAAGGGTGGTGCATCTTATCACCTCCCCAGTCCCAACCGCTCAGTTTCCTGGGTGCGCAGTGGAAGCTCTGTTTCAGGTATGACATGTGTCTCCTCTGGGGAGCTGATCTCTGACTGCGACCCTCCTGGTTGATGTCAACCATCTAGGATCCCAGGAAGACTTGATTAGCAACTGGGACCTGCTCACAGTTTGGTAGAGGAACAATCTCTGGGGTGAAGATTGCCCCTCACTGTCTCTGGCTGTCGCCCGCCTGCCTCTCTGCCTCTGGCGGGGGATGGGATAGTCTGCAGTTGGCTAGCTCTCCTCTGGTATTCGCTCAGTCCTTTGTTCTGTGAGTGGGCTCTGCAGTGCTTTAGATTAAAGCTTCTTGCAGGAAAGTTCTCTCTCTCTCACTTTCTTTTTTTTTTTCTCTCTATCTCTCTGGCTATCCCACAGTTTGGGTTGCTATCTCATATTAACCACCTCAGATCGTCCTCAGGGCTTTCAGGTCTGGTTCTTACCCTAAGCACTGCAGCCCGCACTTCCCTGTTCAGCTCCCACTTGCTGATGCCAGATGCGAGTGTCTGGGCTATTTCTCCACTGGGAGTTGTGGTTAGGCACATAATCTGTGGGTTTTATTTATTTATTTTTTATTCCCAGTTATGTTGCCCTCTGAGATTCCAAAACTCCCCACAGACCTTCTGGTGAAAGGGTTTTCTGGTGTTTGGAAACTTCTCCTACTTCACGACTCCCTCCCTGGAATGGGTCTCTGTGCCTAACTCTTTTGTCTCTCTTTTTATCTTTCATATTTCGTCCTACCTCCTTTTGAAGACAATGGCTGCCTTTCTGAGTGCCTGGTGTTCTCTGCCAGAGTTCAGAAGTAGTTTTGTGGAATTTGCTCAGTGTTCAAATGAAATTTTCATGCATTTGTGGGGGAGAAAGTGGTCTCCCCATCCTATTCCTCCACCATCTTAAGACCACCTGTCTCACTTCTTGTCCTCTGAATGACAGGTTATTGACTGGAGGCTGTTTGAATCTGACAACTCAGTGTCAGGAAAAGAGAAGGTTAAACATTGAAATGAAAATATATTTCCCTCAATTTTCCACCATGCAGTCTATTGAGAAGCTGCCAGAATAGCCAATTTCCACTCACCTTAACCAAAACTAAAGCAACTCTACGAACTCTCAGAATGAATATGTTCAATCCAAAGCAAGAACAAAGCATAGGATTAGAGAGACGGGTGAGACCAGGTTTTTCTTTCAATCATTCTTGATGAACTGATGTAAATATTGGCGTCGAAGTTTCATGATCAAAAAATTAATGGAAAAGATCATGTTTCCCATATTTTCCAGGTCTTAATACAATGGTGAACCTGCTGGACACAAGATGATGGGTACTGATGTCACTTCATCTCCACATTCTCTGTGTCTGATAATTTCTCTTATCATTTTACAAACTTTAAAATGTTATAAATGGAGGATCAGCAGAAACATTATAACCAGTATCTTCATTTTGTAGGATTGGTCAACGTGTGTAGGTAATAGGAGAGTATATGGAAGCATGACAATTAAAAGCATCTCTTGGTCCTTAACTAGACTGATGCTTTTATTTGTGTGGGCCCATTTAACCAGTGATTATCTCGGTCATCAGCTGCAGGGGACTGAAGTCATCACAATTTTCAGTTTATGGCACACAGATTATTTCTTCCAAGGCATTCCTCATATCTCATTGTAATTTTTAATTTCCCCTTGATACTCTTTAAATCTTTTCCCCCATTTTTTAGTTTTCAAGACAATTTTTTTAATCTCAAGAATAATGTACTACTTAATCTTGTACAGATTTTAAAACTCTATTCAATACAGATATTTTTTCTAAAAAAATTTAACTCAATATTATGTTCTTGAGAGTTATTGAGCTCAAGTCCATTTCATTCATTTTCACTAATGTATAGTTTTTTCATGATGTGAGTATATGGTAATTATCTACTCTATAAATGAATCCTTGAATTGCTTCAGCAGCCATGAAATTAAAAGATGCTTACTCCTTGGAAGGAAAGTTATAACCAACCTTGATAGTATATTAAAAAGAAGAGACATTACTTTGCCAACAAAGGTCCGTCTAGTCAAGGCTATGGTTTTTCCAGTGGTCATGTATGGATGTGAGAGTTGGACTGTGAAGAAAGCTGATCGCCGAAGAATTGATGCTTTTGAACTGTGGTGTTGGAGAAGACTCTTGAGAGTCCCTTGGACTGCATGGAGATCCAACCAGTCCATTCTAAAGGAGATCAGTCCTGGGTGTTCATTGGAAGGACTAATGCTAAAGCTGAAACTGCAATACTTTGGCCACCTCATGCGACGAGTTGACTCACTGGAAAAGACTCTGATGCTAGGAAAGGTTGGGGGCGGGAGGAGAAGGGGACAACAGAGAATAAGATGGCTGGATGGCATCACCTACTCTGTGGACATGAGTTTGAGTGAACTCCGGGAGTTGGTGATAGACAGGGAGGCCTGGCGCGCTGTGATTCATGGGGTCGCAGAGAGTCGGACACGACTGAGCGACTGAACTGAATTGAGTTGCTTCAGAGTTTTTGCTATTACACCCAGTGTGACAATGAAAATCTTGTACATATATTCGGGGCACATCTGCAAGAATATCTCCACGGTCTGAAGCTAGAAGAATTCCTTGGTCTTATAATATGTTAAATTTTTCAGCATATTGCCTTTTTTCCCTGAAGGTAATTTTTATTGCTGTTGTTCCTTTCACTGTTAGCAACTTATACTCCTACTAGTCTGACATTATGCAATTATAATCCTTACCTATATTGCAAAATGTCAGACTTAGTTTTTGCCAATCTATTGGTGTGCAATGATCTTCCATTGTGGTTTTATTTTGAAAAATCTTTGATTGTTTTGAGGTTGAGTTTATGCATATATAACTGTAAATTAACTTTTCAAGTTTTTTTTCCGTTTATATTATTTTCCTTACTGAAATGCATATTTAAATGTTCTGAATATTAGCTTGTTGTCAGTTATACATGCTCTAAATGTCTTCTTCTAATGTGACTTGTCTTTTCTTGTTCTTTTATGTGATTTGTTGAGCAGAAAGTGTTAATTTTTATGTAGTTAGTTTACCAAATGCCATGATATTAGTCTTCTGAATATTGAGTTTTAAGCCAACTTTTTCACTCTCCTCTTTCACTTCCATCAAGAGGCTCTTTAGTTCTTCTTTGCATTCTGCCATATGGGTGGTGTCATATGCGTATCTGAGGTTATTGATATTTTTCCTGACAATCTTGATTCCAGCTTGTGCTTCATCCAGTCTGGCATTTTGCATGATATACTCTGCATATTATTTAAATAAGCAGGAGAACCCAGTTCCCTGGAGAAGGGAAAGGCTACCCACTCCAGTACTCTGACCTAGAGAATTTCATGGACTGTAATGGGGTTGCAAAATAAATGCTTATTTAACTTATATGCAGAAGTACAACCTTGATGTACTCCTTTTCCTATTTGGAACCAGTCTATTACTCCGTGTCAAGTTCTAACTGTTGCTTCTTGGCCTGCATTCAGATTTCTCAGGAGGCAGGTAAGGTGGTCTGGTATTTCCATTTTTTCAAAAAATTTTCAACAGTTTGTTGTGATCTACACAGTCAAAGGATTTGTCATAACCAATAAAGCAGAAGTAGATGTTTTTCTGGAACTCTCTTGCTTTTTTGATGATCCAAAGGATGTTGGCAATTTGATCTCTTGTTCCTCTGCCTTTTCTAAATCTAGCTTGAGCATCTGGAAGTTCTCAGTTCATGTACTCGTGAAGCCTGGCCTGGAGAATTTTGAGCATTACTTTGCTAGCATGTGATATGAGTGAAATTTTGTGGTAGTTTGAATATTCTTTGGCTTTGCACTTCTTTGGGATTGGAACAAAAATTGACCTTTTCCAGTTCTGTGGCCACTGCTGAGTTTTCTAAATTTGCTGGCATATTGAATGCAACACTTTCACAGCATCATCTTTTAGGATTTGAAAGAGCTCCACTGGAATTCCATCACCTCGACTAGCTCTGTTATAGTGATGCTTCCTAAGGCCCACTTGACTTCACATTCTATGAAGTCTGGCTGTAGGTGAGTGATCACACCGTCGTGATTATCTTGGTCATCAAGATCTTTTTGTATAGTTCTTCTGTGTATTCTTGCCACCTCTTCTTAATATCTTCTGCTTCTGTTAGTTTTATACCATTTCTATCCTTTATTTCACCTATCTTTGCATGAGATGATACCTTGGTATCACTAATTTTCTTGAAGAGATCTTTAGTGAGAGAACCCCATGAGAATCCCATGAAAAGAATAAAAAGGCAAAAAGATCATGGCTTTTAGTCACAAAAAATCTTTCTGTAAATTTTGTGCACATTTATTTTATTTCTATTCTTTGGTAATTTGTTTGATAAAGTTGTAGAGTATTTTAAATTACATTTCTCTGTTATTATCTTATTGCTATAGAAAAGAAAATACAATTTTAGATATTGATCTTTCAAACAAGAATTAAAAAAAAAAAAACAAGCCTCTATTGAATTCTAATAATTTATGGTAGGTGTTTTAGTTTATTTGTTTTTATTTCTTTTTTAATTTTTTAATTTATTATTTTGTTTTTATTGGAGGGTAATTATTTTACAATATTATATTGGTTGGTTTTGCCATACATTGATATGAATCCGCCCCAGGTGTACATGAGTTCCCCTTCCTGAACCCCCCTCCCACCTCCCTCCTACCCTTATCCTCCCTCTGGGTTATCCCTGTGCACCAGCCCCAAGCATTCTGTATCATGCATCGAATCTGGACTGGTGATTCATTTCACATATGATAATATACATGTTTCAGTGCCATTCTCCCATATTATCCCACCCTCACCCTCTCCCACAGAGTCCCAAAGACTTTTCTAAACACCTGTGTCTCTTTTTCTGTCTCGCATGGGAAATAGATGGGGAAACAGTGGAAGCAGTGTCAAACTTTATATTTTGGGGCTCCAAAATCACTGCAGATGCTGATTGCAGCCAGGAAATTAAAAGACACTTACTCCTTGGAAGGAAAGTTATGACCAACCTAGATAGCATATTAAAAAGCAGAGACATTACTTTGCCAACCAAGGTCCTTCTAGTCAAGGCTATGGTTTTTCTCGTGGTCATGTATGGATGTGAGAGTTGTACTGTGAAGAAAGATGATCGCCGAAGAATCGATGCTTTTGAACTGTGGTGTTGGAGAAGACTCTTGAGAGTCCCTTGGACTGCAAGGAGATCCAACCAGTCCATTCTAGAGGAGATTAATCCTGGGTGTTCATTGGAAGGACTGATGCTGAAGCTGAAGCTCCAATACTTTGGCCACCTCATGCGACGAGTTGACTCAATGGAAAAGACTCTGATGCTGGGAGGGATTGGGGGCGGGAGGAGACAGGGATGACAGAATGAGATGGCTGGTTGGCATCACCAACTCGATGGACATGAGTTTGAGTGAATTCCGGGAGTTGGTGATGGACAGGGAGGCCTGGAGTGCTGTGATTCATGGGGTCCCGGAGAGTCGGACACGACTGAGTGACTGAACTGAACTGAACTGATACAGGGTTATCATTTTCATCTTTCTAAATTCCATATATATGAGTTAGTATACTGTATTGGTGGTTTTCTTTCTGGTTTACTTCACTCTGTATAATAGGCTCCAGTTTCATCCACCTCATTAGAACTGATTCAAATGCATTCTTTTTAATGGCTGAGTAATACTCCATTGTGTATATGTACCAAAGCTTTCTTATCCATTCGTCTGCAGATGGACATCTAGGTTGCTTCCATGTCCTGTCTATTATAAACAGTGCTGCGATAAACATTGGAGTCCATGTGTCTCTTTCAATTCTGGTTTCCTCGGTGTGTATGCCCACGAGTGTGATTGCTGGGTCATACAGCAGTTCTATTTCCAGCTTTTTAAGGAATCTCCACACTGTTCTCCGTAGTGGCTGTACTAGTTTGCATTCCAACCAACAGTGTAAGAGGGTTCCCTTCTCCTCACACCCTCTCCAGCATTTATTGCGTGTAGACTTTTGGATAACAGACATTCTGATTGGTGTGAAATGGTATCTCATTGTGGTTTTGATTTGCATCTCTCTGATTATGAGTGATGTTGAGCATTTTTTCATGTGTTTGTTAGCCACCTGTATGTCTTCTTTGGAGAAATGTCTGTTTAGTTCTTTGGCCCATTTTTTGATTGGGTTGTTTATTTTTCTGGAATTGAGCTGAAAGTGCTGCTTGTATATTTTGGAGATTAGTTCTTTGTTAGTTGTTTCATTTGCTATTATTTTCTCCCATTTTGAAGGCTGTCTTTTCACCTTGATTATAGTTTCCTTTGCTGTGCAGAAGCTTTTTATTTTATTATTTTTATTTTTTAATATTTTTTTACACAAAAGAAGATTTTAATAGACGATATATTGTCTTGCCCCTTGACATTTTTTCCCGTGTACTATAACAAGCATTTCTTGTGTTCATTCTTTACACAGAGACAAAATATATACATAATTAAATGCACACAAACACTCATGCATTCCTTCAGGCTGTTATTTCTATAAGTCAAATATACTGGATTAGAAAATATGTGCATTTTTAAGCTCCCAACACATACTGATATATTTATCATAAGTGTCAGTAGTAATGTATGACCATTCCCATTTCCTCATGCCCTCCTCAAACCTACATATTTTCATTATTTTTATTTTTGATGTTTTCAAAGCAAAAACATAGTATTTATTTTAATTGGAAACACTTCCGAAGTTTCTCCAAACAAGGACAGAAAGAGCAATGCCAATGCCGATAGTTTAATATAATCTTTAGCTTCTCAAACACAGTGAAAACCCTCTCCATGGAACTCAGAAGGGGCACCTGGAACCAATAATTCAATTTGAACAAATCTCTTCTGACTTTCATCTCCAAATTATTTGATGCCTCTATGGGAACACTTAGCAATCTGCTTGCCCTTGACGTATTTATATTCATCTCCATTGGCCCTCACTGGACCAGGATAATAGCTCATTCCCCTATAAAACACATCTTGAACTCAGCACAATGTTTCATATACAAAGAGAGTAAATGGCAGATATACAGATTTGAATCAAGGTGCTTTTGCACTTCCTTGAAACCCTGAGCTCCTGGTGGGAAACATGGGGCCGATGGTGTTAGAAGAACTGGATCTGAGTCCTGGCTCTGCTATGTACCACCTGTCTTTGAACCTCAGCTTCTCCACTTTTACAAAATGAGAAAGCGGGCCTAGATGTTATTTCTGGTCCATTCCAGAATTTGATTTTAATTAGGTCCCATTTGTTTATTTTTTCTTTTATTTCCAATATTCTGGGAGGTGGGTCATGGAGGATCCTGCTGTGATTTATGTCGGAGAGTGTTTTGCCTATGTTCTCCCCTAGGAGTTTTATAGTTTCTGGTCTTACATTTAGATATTTAATCCATTTTGAGTTTATTTTTGTGTATGGTGTTAGGAAGTGTTATAGTTTCATTCTTCTACAAATGGCTGACCAGTTTTCCCAGCACCACTTGTTAAAGAGACTGTCTTTTCTCCATTTTATATTCTTGCCTCCATTGTCAAAGATAAGGTGTCCATAGGTGCGTGGATTTATCTCTGGGCTTTCTATTTTGTTCCATTGATCTATATTTCTGTCTTTATGCCAGTACCATACTGTCTTGATGCCTGTGGCTTTGTAGTAGAGTCTGAAGTCCGGCAGGTTGATTCCCCCAATTCTATTCTTCTTCCTCAAGATTGCTTTGGTTATTCGAGGTTTTTTGTATTTCCATACAAATTGTGAAATTAATTGTTCTAGCTCTATGAATAATATAATTGGTAGCTTGAAAAGGATTGCATTGAATGTATAAATTATTTTGGGTAGTATACTCATTTTCACAATATTTATTCTTCCAATCCACGAACACGGTATATTTCTCCATCTATTAGTGTCCTCTTTGATTACTTTCACTAGTGTTTTATAGTTTTCTATGTACAAGTCTTTTGTTTCCTTAGGTAGATATATTCCTAAGTATATAATTCTTTTCATTGCAACAGTGAATGGAATAGTTTCCTTAATTTCTCTTTCCATTTTCTCATTATTAGTGTATAGGAATGCAAGGGATTTCTGTGTGTTGATTTTATATCCTGCAACTTTATTGTATTCATTGATTAGCTCTAGTAATTTTCTGGTAGAGTCTTTAGGTTTTTCTGTGTAGAGGATTATGTCATCAGCGAACAGTGAAAGTTTTACTTCTTCTTTTCCAATTTGTATTCCTTTTATGTCTTTTTCTGCTCTGATTGCTGTAGCCAAAACTTCCAGAACTATGTTGAATAGTCGTGGTGAGAGTGGGCACCCTTATCTTGTTCCTGACCTTAGGGGAAATGCTTTCAGTTATTCACCATTGAGGATAATGTTTGCTGTGGGTTTGTCATATGTAGCATTTATTATGTTGAGGTATGTTCCTTCTATTCCCACCTTCTGGACGGTTTTTATCATAAATGGATGTTGAATTTTGTTGAAGGCTTTCTCTGCATCTATTGAGATAATCATATGATTTTTATTTTTCAGTTTGTTAATGTAGTGTATTACATTGATTGATTTGCAGATATTGAAGAATCCTTGCATTCCTGGGTTAAAGCCCACTTGGTCATGATGTATGATCTTCTCAATGTGTTGTTGGATTCTGATTACTAGAATTTTGTTAAGGGTTTTTGCATCTATGTTCCTCAGTGATATTGGCCTGTAGTTTTCTTTTTTGGGGGGGATCTTTACCAGGTTTTGGGATTAGGGTGATGGTGGCCTCATAGAATGAGTTTGGAAGTTTTCCTTCCTCAGCAATTTTCTGGAAGAGTTTGAGTAGAATAGGTGTTAGCTCTTCTCTAAATTTTGGGTAGAATTCAGCTGTGAAGCCGTCTGGACCTGGGCTTTTGTTTGCTGGAAGATTTCTAATTACAGTTTCTAGTTCCATGCTTGTGATGAGGCTATTAAGATTTTCTATTTTTTCCTGGTTCACTTTTGGAAAGTTGTAGTTTTCTAAGACCTTGTCCATTTCTTCCAAGTTGTCAATTTTATTGCCATATAATTGCTGATAGTATTTTCTAATGATCCTTTGTATTTCTGTGTTGTCAGTTGTGATCTCTCCATTTTCATTTCTAATTTTATTGATTTGGTTCTTCTCCCTTTGTTTCTTGATGAGTCTGGCTAGTGGTTTGTCAATTTTATTTACCCTATCAAAGAATCAGCTTTTGGCTTTCTTGATTTTTGCTATGGTCTCTTTTGTTTCTTTTGCATTACTTCTACCCTAATTTTTAAGATTTCTTTCCTTCTACTAACCCTGGTGTTCTTCATTTCTTCCTTTTCTAGTTTCTTTAGATGTAGAGTTATGTTATTTAATTGAATTTTTTCTTGTTTCTCGAGGTGTGTCTGTATTGCTATGAACCTTCCCCTTAGCACTGCTTTTACAGTGTCCCAGAGGTTTTGGGTTGTTGTGTTTTTATTTTCATTCATTTATATGCATATTTTGATTTCTCTTTTGATTTCTTCTATGATTTGTTCATTATTCAGCAGCGTGTTGTTCAGTCTACATATGTTGGTACTTTTAATAGTTTTTTTCCTGTAATTGAGATCTAATCTTACTGCATTGTGGTCAGAAAAGATGCTTGGAATGATTTCAATTTTTTTGAATTTACCAAAGCTAGATTTATGGCCCAGGATGTGATCTATGCTGGAAAATGTTCTGTGTGCGCTTGAGAAAAAGGTGAAATTCATTGTTTTGGGGTGAAATGTCCTATAGAGATCTATTAGGTCTAGCTGGTGTATTGTATCATTTAAAGTTTGTGTTTCCTTGTTAATTTTCTGTTTAGTTGATCTATCCTTAGGTGTGAGTGGGATATTAAAGTCTCCCACTATTATTGCATTGTTGTTAATTTCCCCTTTCATACTTGTTAGTAATTGTCTTACATATTGTGGTGTTCCTATGTTGGGTGCATAAATATTTATAATTGTTATATCTTCTTCTTGGATTGATGCTTTGATCATTATGTAGTTACCTTCTTTGTCTCTTTTCATAGCCTTTATTTTAAAGTCTATATTATCTGATATGAGTATTGCTACTCCTGCTTACTTTTGGTCTCTATTTGCATGGAATATCTTTTTCCAGCCCTTCACTTTCAGTCTGTATGTGTCCCTCGTTTTGAGGTGGGTCTCTTGTGGACAACATATATAGGGGTCTTTTTTTTTATCCGTTCAACCTGCCTTTGTCTTTTGGTTGGGGCATTCAACCCATTTACGTTTAAGGTGATTATTGATAAGTATGACCCCGTTGCCATTTTCTTTACTGTTTTGGGTTCAAGTTTATACACCCTTTCTGTGTTTCTTGTCTAGAGAAGATCATTTAGCATTTGTTGGAGAGCTGGTTTGGTGATTCTGAATTCTCTCAGCTTTTGCTTGTCTGTAAAGAATAGCAAGGAGAGATAAGAAAGACTTACTCAGCGATCAATGCAAAGAAATAGAGGTAAACAACAGAATAGGAAAAACAAGAGATCTCGTCAAGAAAATTATAGATTCCAAGGGAACATTTCATGCAAAGTTGGGCTCGATAAAGGACAGAAATTGTATCGAACTAACAGAAGCAGACGATATTAAGAAGCGGTGGCAAGAATACACAGAAGAAATGTACAAAATAGAATTTCACGACCAAGATAGTCATGATAACGTGACCACTGACCTATAGTCATGATAACGTGATCACTGACCTAGAGCCAGACATCTTGCAATGTGAAGTCAAGTGGGCCTTAGAAAGCATCACTACGAAAAAAGCTACTGGAGATGATGGAATTCCAGTTGAGCTATTTCAAATCCTGAAAGATTATGCTGTGAAAGTTCTACATTCAATATGCCAGCAAATTTGGAAAATTCAGCAGTGGCCACAGGGCTGGAAAATGTCAGTCTTCATTCCAATCCCAAAGAAAGGAAATGCCAAAGAATGCTCAAACTACCACACAATTGCACTCATCTCACATGCTAGTAAAGTCATGCTCAAAATTCTCCAAGCCAGGCTTCAGCAATATGTGAACCATGAATCTGTTCAAGCAGGTTTTAGAAAAGGCAGAGGAACCAGAGATCAAATTGTCAACATCCGCTGGATCATGGAGAAAGCGACAGAGTTCCAGAAAAACATCTATTTCTGCTTCATTGACTATGCCAGAGCTTTTGACTGTGTGGATCACAATAAACTGTGGAAAATTCTGAAAGAGATGGGAATACCAAACCACCTGACCTGCCTTTTGAGAAACCTGTATGCAGGTCAGGAAGCAACAGTCAGAACTATACATGGAACAACAAAATGCTTCCAAATAGAAAAAGGAGTACGTCAAGGCTGTATATTGTCACCTTGCTTATTTAACTTATATGCAAAGTACATCATGAGGAACGCTGGGCTGGAAGAAGCACAAGCTGGAATCAGGATTGCTTGAAGAAATATCAGTAACCTCAGAAATGCAGATGACATCACTCTTATGGCAAAAGCCTCTTGATGAAAGTGAAAAAGGCGAGTGAAAATGTCTTGAAGCTCAACATTCAGAAAACAAAGATCATGGCATCTGGTCCCATCACTTCACGGGAAATAGATGGAAAAACAGTGGAGACAGTGTAAGACTTTATTTTTGGGGGCTCCAAAATCACTACAGATGCTGATTGCTGCCAGGAAATTAAAAGACACTTACTCCTTGGAAGGAAAGTTATGACCAACCCAGATAGTATATTAAAAAGCAGAGACATTACTTTGCCAACCAAGGTCCGTCTAGTCAAGGCTATGGTTTTTCCTGTGATCATGTATGGTTGTGAGAGTTGGACTGTGAAGAAAGTTGATCGCCGAAGAATTGATGCTTTTGAACTGCGGTGATGGAGAAGACTCTTGAGAGTCCCTTATATTGCAAGGAGATCCAACCAGTCCATTCTAAAGGAGATCAATCTTGGGGGTTTATTGGAAGGACTGATGCTAAAGCTGAAACTCCAATCCTTTCGCCACCTCATGCGACGAGTTGAATCACTGGAAAAGACTCTGATGCTGGGAAAGGTTGGGGGGGGGGAGGAGACGGGGACGAGAGAGAATGAGATGGCTGGATGGCATCACCGACTTGATGGACATGAGTTTGAGTGAATTCCGGGAGTTGGTGATGGACAGGGAGGCCTGGCGTGCTGTGATTCATGGGGTCGCAGAGAGTCGGACATGACTGAGCGACTGAACTGAACTGAAAGGTTTTGATTTCTCCTTCATAATTAAATGAGATATTGCTGGGTACAATAATCTGGGCTGTAGGTTATTTTCTTTCATCACTTTAAGTATGTCTTGCCATTCCCTCCTGGCATGAAGAGTTTCTGTTGAAGGATTAGCTGTTATCCTTATGGGAATCCCCTTGTGTGTTATTTGTTACTTTTCCCTTGCTGCTTTTAATATTTGTTCTTTGTGTTTGATCTTTGTTAATTTGATTAATATGTGTCTTGTAGTATTTCGCCTTGGGTTTATCCTGGTACGAACTCTCTGGTTTTCTTGGTCTTAGGTGATTATTTCCTTCCCCATTTTACGGAGATTTTCAACTATTATCTCCTCAAGTATTCTCTCATGGTCTTTCTTTTTGTCTTCTTCTTCTGGGACTCCTATGATTCGAGTGTTGGGGCATTTAACATTGTCCCAGAGGTCTCTAATATTGTCCTCATTTCTTTTAATTCGTTTTCTTTTTTCCTCTCTGTTTCATTTATTTCTACAATTCTATCTTCTAGGTCTCTTATCCTGTCTTCTGCCTCTGTTATTCTACTGTTTGTTCCCTCCAGAGTGTTTCTTATCTCATCTATTGCATTATTCATTGTATATTGACTCTTTTATTTCCTCTACATCCTTATTAAACATTTATTGCATCTTCTCAATCATTCTCTCCAGGTTATTTATCTGTAACTGCATTTTGCTTTCAAGATTTTGAATCATTTTCACCATTAAAATGTGAAATTCTTTATCAGGTAGATTCCCTATATCTTCCTCTTTTGTTTGTGTTGGTGGGCATTTATCCTGTTCCTTTACTTGCTGGGTATTTCTCTGCCTCTTCATCTTGCTTATATTGCTGTGCTTGGGGTGGCCTTTCCCTCTTCTGGCAGTTTGTGGAGTTCTCTTTATTATGTAGTTTCCTCGCTGTGTGTGGGGTTGGACAGGTGACTTGTCAAGGTTCCCTGGTTAGGGATGCTTGTGTAGGTGTTCTGGTGGGTGGAGCTGGATTTCTTCTCTCTGGAATGCAATGAAGTGTCCAGTAATGAGTTATGAGATGTCAGTGGGTTTGGAATGACTTTGGGCAGCCTGTATATTGAAAATCAGGGCTATTTTCCTGTGTGGCTGGAGAATTTGCGTGGTATGTCTTGCTCTGGAACTTGTTGACCCTTGGGTGGTGCTTGGTTTCAGTGTAGGTATGGAGACGTTTGATGAGCTCCTATCGATTAATGTTCCCTGGAGTCAGGAGTTTTCTGGTGTTCTCAGGATTCGGGCTTAAGCCTCTTGCCTCTGGTTTTGGGTCTTATTCTTGGAGTAGCTTCTAGACTTCCCTTTCTCTCATTTCCAAGGTGGTTCCCTCTGTTTTAGCTTCTGTTTGCTGGTCTCTTCAGTGTCTAATTTCCGCCCTGACACCAGGGGGAGGGTGGACACTTTTTAAGGCTCACTTATTCAGTCGTGTTTTGGGAAGGGAGAACGCTGCAGACAAATATCTCTGGCGTCTGTGGGGAGTGCTTGCAGTGTCTCAGCCACACTGGGTTTGCCCCCTCTCACGGCACGTGTGCTGTCCCAGTCTACACTGCACAGGCTCTAAGTTGCTCTGCCGGGAACTCTCTGAGGCCGGCGCTGGTTTGTATGCCCTTCCCAGGTCTGAGCGGCTCAGGTTCAGTTTCTCGGGTACTCCACAAAGGCGTGGACTTGGTTGGGCCTGCGTTTTGTGCCTTCCCCAGCTTAAGCAGCTCAGGTGACCAGGTGTCTGGTGAGTGCGGTCGCTGAGACTTATTGCTTCCCCAGTCCCGCTTGGTTTTCTGGGTGTATAGCCAGCGCACCTTCTCAGGTGGATGTTGACCAGTCAGAAACCCTGCAATCTTGGTTAGCAATGAAGCCTGCCTGCAGTTGGTATCGGAAGCCTCTCTGGGGCCGCGGTTGCACCCTTCTGGATCTGGCTGCCCTCCCCTGCCTGTCTCGGCGGGGGATGGGCTAACTGTAGCCGGCTAACTCTGCTCAGTCCTTTGTTCTATGAGTGGGGCTGGCAGAATGTTAGGTGAGGGCTTTTCGCCTTTTTGCGGGGTAGTTATCCCACAGTCTGCTTTGCTATCCCCAGTTAGTTCTCTCAGATTGCTCTAGCGGCATTCAGGTCTGGTCCTCACTCCAAGCAATTCAGCCGGCTCCTCCCTGCCCAGCTCCCACTTGCTAATGGTGGATGCCGGCATCTATGCTGCTTCTCCACTGGGAGTTACCGTTTGGTGGGTAATCTGTGGGTTTTAATTATTTCTTTCTTTTTCTTCCCCATTATGTGGCCCTCTGAGGTTCCAAGTCTCACCACAGACTCACCAGTGAGAGTGTTTCCGGTGTTTGGAAACTTCTGTCTTTTTTTAAGCCTCCCTTCCCGGGACGGAGCTCCATCCCTACCTCTTTTGTCTCTCTTTTTATCTTTTATGTTTTTTTCTACCTCCTTTTGAAGACAATGGGCTGCTTTTCTGGGTGTCTGATGTCCTCTGACGGCATTCAGAAGTTGTTTTGTGGAATTTACTCAGCGTTCAAATGTTCTTTTGATGAATTTGTGGGGGATAAAGTGGTCTCACCATCCTATTCCTCCACCATCTTGCTCCCTCTCCTGGTTTATTTCTTTTTAAATAGATAATCATATAACCTATAAATAATATTTTTTAATTTTTTCCACTTTTATATTTTTATTTGTTTATATTACCTCACTTTCTAATTAGACATTTCTAGTTTATCGGTGAATAGAAGTGGTGACATTATCTTATTTTTACTCTTAAAGAAAAATTCTCAGTTTAGTTAAGTTATACCGTGTTTTCGTGGGCTTTTAGTGACACATTTTGTTAGGCTAAACATTTTTCTTCCATTTTTTACTTTAGTGTGTGGTATGGCCAAGGGTAGTGTTGAATTTTATCATATGTCTTGTTGGTATCTACGAAGATAAATATAGGGTATGGTTAGGTAGCTTTCTTGTATGTAATTTGGTGAAAACGTTGGGTTTATACTTAGATGTGAAATTTCTAGGTATGTTTAGGGTATCTGTAATTCCACACTTAGTAGATAATGCTGGCTTTCCAGAATGGTTAATCAATTTGTACTACCATTAGTGCATTTCACAGGTGGTGCTAGTAGAAAAAGAATTCATCTACCAATGCAGTAGATGCAAGAGATGTGGGTTCAATCCGTGGCTCTGGAAGATTCCCTAGAGAAGGAAATGGCAACACACTGCAGTACTCTTGCCTAGAAAATTTCAGGGACAGAGAATCCTGTCAGGGTACAGTCCATTAGAAGTGAATGGAGAACAGTGTGGAGATTCCTTAAAAAACTAGAAATAGAACTGCCGTACAACCCAGCAATCACACTCCTGGGCATACACACCAAGGAAACCAGAATTGCAAGAGACACATGGACTCCAGTGTTCATCGCAGCACTGTTTATAATAGACAGGACATGGAAGCAACCTAGATGTCCATCTGCAGACGAATGGATAAGAAAGCTGTGGTACATACACACAATGGAGTCTTACTCAGCAATTAAAAAGAATACATTTGAATCAGTTCTAATGAGGTGGATGAAGCTACAGCCTATTATACAGAGTGAAGTCAGCCAGAAAGAAAAACACCAATACAGTATACTAACGTGTATATATGGAATTTATAAAGATGATAACGATAACCCTGTATATGAGACAGCAAAAGAGACACAGATGTATAGAACAGTCTTTTGGACTCTGTGGGAGAGGGCGTGGGTGGGAGGATTTGGGAGACTTTGTATATACATTGTATATACATTGAAAGTTGTATATTATCATATGTGAAATGAATCGCCAGTCCAGGTTCAATGCATGATACATGATGCTCGGGGCTGGTGTACTGGGATGAACCAGAGGGATGGGATGGGGAGGGAGGTGGGAGGGGGTTCAAGATGGGGAACACATGTATACCCAGGGCAGATTCATGTCAATATAAGGCAAAACCAAAACAATAATGTAAAGTAAAAAAAAAAAAAAAAAATGCAGAAAAGTAGGAATTTGCTTTTTAGAATTACAAAGTATAGCCAAATTAAGAATAAATAAAATTAAGTTGTATTTTTTACTATAGAAAAAAAAAAAAGAATTGAATGAAAATCCCATTGCTATAAATTCTTAGTGCTTTCCATAGTAGCTAAGTTCTAGTGCAGCTCTGAAGTTACCAACATGTCTCTGGCTGGCACTGGCTATCATTGTTGTGTTCCAACCTCATATGAGTGAAAATACAGTCCACAGGTCATTCTGGATAGACCTGCTCTCTTCCTACATATAGCACAGCTATATCATCACTCTCCCACTCTAGGCTGCAATTCCCCTTATACCTAAAGATGCTTCTAGCTTCCACCTAATAATAATTTTTAGTGATAAAATATGATGTGACTCCCAGTCACCCTCAATTCTGCAGTCTCTTTAGGCTTGGGTTTAGGGCAAGATCTAGTCTTCCCTGCCCACTTTACTTCTATTTCTTCATCTGTGCTTGCTGCATTGTTGTATATTAGTGTAATCATGTTTTTTTTCCACTTTACAGTCATCGGCATCACGTTCAAGGTCAAGCCTTCTGTGCCTCCGTTCTTAGCTTACAGATCAGGGTTTGGACACAAGGTAGCTCTTGACATATTTGTTCAGTGAATGAGAAGAATGGAGTCCGGAGAACTGGAGCAACTCATCCAAGTTTACATAGAATCATGGCTAGAACATGTTTCTTAATGCTAGCTCAATGCCCTTTATGCTGTATCTTTATGTTTCTGATTCAGCTCATTTCAATTTAACTTAATGCAATTCAATATATTCAGTAACAAAGCAATAAACCAGGTATTGTTTGATACAAAATATGACACTCCCTTGATCCCCTAAGGGAGCTGGCAAGATATTTCAATAATATGCAATTTACACATTAATAAATTATGTATACATTTATAACAACAATAAGATTAGATAAGGTAAAAGTTGCCTGAAGAAGTATACTTACAAATGTTACCTTTTGCTAACATGACTTTTTAAAAATAATGAACTAAAATGGAGCACATATATCATTTCTGCCTCAAAGCTAGTCATCTTGAACAGACTACATGTATTAAATCAACATTATAAGTTCATAGTTTGCATCATTTTCCACTAATTCTTTTAAGTATGAAATAACATTATATTTGAATATGCTATTTATTAGTAAAAAACTGTGTTAATTGAGATTTGAGAAGTAAAGATCTACATTTTGAATATATATTTTTATTTTGCTTTATAAAACACGTTTTTAAAGTATATTACATATAGCAAAATGCACACATTTTAAGTATACAGTTTGATGAATCTGTCAGACCCATATACTCATATAACCATTGCTCTGCAGTCAACCACCACTGCCCTCCATAGCAAGCAACCATACACGTAATGTCTTTCCCTGTAGATTACTTTTACTAGTTTCATAATTTCATGTGTGTGCAGTTATACACGATGGGATTCTTCCATATCTGGCTTTGGCTCTCTATGATGTTTCTGACATTTGTCCACGATGTTGCATACATGGTTAGTTTGTTCCTTTTTATTGCTGAGCACTACACCATTGTAAAATATATCACATTTCAGTGTATTGACCAATTGAGGGGTGCTTTTTGATTTTTTGTCCAAATTGCAGTTATCATGAATAAAATGTCAATGGATGTTTGAATGCAAGTCTTTGTGTGTACATATGATTTGATTTATCTTGGATAAACCAAGGAATAGCCTTCTTCAGCTATATGGTAGGTCTATGTTTACATTTGAAAGACACCAGCAGTTTTCCAGAGTTGTACTAGTTGACTTTTTCAACAGCAATGTACAAAAATTTTAGTCATTCTATATTTTTGCTTTTGTTTGGTATTCTTGAAACTAGTCTCACTTGTTCTCAGAGACTGACAGTAATTTTCATATTGGCTAGATGACTACCAGGAGAGGGACACAATAATATAAGCTTGGTGATAATAAAGACTTTGTGATTCAGGAACACAATAGCTTCTCAACCAAGTTTGAGCATAGGAGGAGAAACACAACAAAACTGACCTGTAGTTCTAAACACTCCAAAAAGCAGCTTTGGGACAAAATTTATCTTGGTCAGTATTGCAATGAGAAAAAGAATTTCAATATAGTGAATTTTTCATAAATTTAACTTTAAAGTTATGTGCTTTATTTTTCTAACAAGACATTTTGTTCTTCTTTTTATTTTTTTAAAATTAAAATATAGTTAACTAGTTAATAGCTAATGTTGTGTTAATTTCAGGTGCACAGCAAAGTAACTCAGTTATACACACACACACATGTGTATATATATATATATATATATTTCAGATTTTTTTCCATGTAGTTTATTATGAGATATTGAGGATAGTTCTTTGTGTCTTGTAGGTTATTGGGGTTTATCTGCTTTATGTATAGTAATTTGTATGTCTTAATCCCAAATTTCTAATTTGTCCTTCCTCCAGCTATCCTCTTTATGTCTGTTGTTCTTCTTTTTTAACATTAAACTTTTCTATTTTTTTTTTTTTTCAAGAAAGGGGGGAAACTTTGACATAAGCATTCAATGAAGTTTCTGTGAAGCTGTTCTATTGCTCAGTCTCAGAATGAAATTCTGACTCCTTATCAAGTTTAAGTAGCTTGGGATCATAAAAATTTAAAATGGAAAGAAGTCTTAGAAATGATCAAATCTAAATAGCTTCATTTTTAGATGAGGAGACCGAGGTCCAAAACAAAATAAGGAAACATCTTGCCATTCAACTTCTTTTGGCAGCTTTAGGAGTAGAACTGACATGGTGTTTGTCTGTTTCATTTTGTCCTCTTTGCTTTTATTTAGTTCTTCATTATGGTTGGTACATATTTGAACAGTAAAGCACGTGTTACCATTCCCTTGTCTCCACAATAATCGTAAATTGTTATCAGTATGGTCCTCCTGATGGTCTCTAGCATTTTCAGTAGTATTAAAGCATGTATAAAACAGAGGAGCAGCCCCATGTCCAAGTAGCGGCAGTTGCGCAGGCGCAGGAGGGCCTAGAGGATCTACTCCACGTTCAAGGTCAGGAGGTGCGGCCCTGAGGAGATACCACTAGTCCAAGGTAAGAGAAACCCAAGTAAGACGGTAGGGTTTCAGAGGGCAGACACACTGAAAACAATCACAGAAAACTAGCCAATCTGATCACACAGACCACAGCCTTGTCCAACTCAATGAAACTAAGCATGCCATGTGGGGCCACCCAATACAGATGGGTCATGGTGGAGAGGTATGACAGAATGTGGTCCACTGGAGAAGGGAAAGGCAAAACACTTCAGTATACTTGCCTTGAGAACCACATGAACAGTATGAAAAGGCAAAATGATAGGATACTGAAAGAGGGACTCCTCAGGTGGTTGGTGTCCAATATGCTACTGGAGATCAGTGGAGAAATAACTCCAGAAAGAATGAAAAGATGGAGCCAAAGCAAAAACAATACCAAGATGTGGATGTGATTGGTGATAGACACAAGGTCCGATGTTGTAAAGAACAATAATGCATAGGAACCTGGAATGTTAGGTCCATGAATTAAGGCAAATTGGAAGTGGTCAAACAGGAGATGGCAAGAGTGAACGTCGACATGCTAGGAATCAGCAAATTAAAATGGACTGGAATGGGTGAATTTAACTCAAATGACCATTATATCTACTACTGTGGGCAGGAATCCCATAGAAGAAATGGAGTAGCCATCATAGTCAACAAAAGAGTCTGAAATGCAGTACTTGGATGCAATCTTAAAAACAACAGAATGATCTCTGTTCATTTCCAAGGCAAACTATTCAATATCATGGTAATCTAAGCCTATGCCCCAACAGGTAACACTGAAGAAGCTGAAGCTGAAGGGTTCTACGAAGATCTACAAGACCTTTAGAACTAACATCCAAAAAAGATGTCCTTATCATTCTAGGGGACTGGAATGCAAAAGGAGGAAGTCAAGAAACACCTGGAGTAACAGGCAAATTTGAGCTTGGAGTACGGAATGAAGCAGGGCAAAGGCTAAAAGAGATCTGCAAGAGAACGCACTGGTCATAGCAAACACCCTCTTCCAAAAACATAGAAGACTCTACAGATGGACGTCACCAGAAGGCCAACACTGAAATCAGATTGATTATATTCTTTGCAGCCAACGATGGAGAAGCTCTATAGAGTCAGCAAAAACAAGACCAGGAGCTGACTGTGGCTCAGATCATGAACTCCTTATTGCTTAATTCAGACAGAAATTGAAGAAAGTAGGGAAAACCACTAGACCATTCAGGTATGACCTAAATCAAATCCCTCATGATTATACAGTGGAAGTGAGAAATAGATTTCAGGGACTAGAACTGATAGACAGAATGTCTGATGAACTATGGACAGAGGTTGGTGACATTGCACAGGAGACAGGGATCGAGACCATCCCCAAGAAAAATAAATACGAAAAAACAAAATGGCTGTCTGAGGAGGCCTTACAAATAGCTGTGAAAAGAAGAGAGGTGAAAAGCAAGGAAAAAGGAAAGATATAAGCATCTGAATGCAGAGTTCCAAAGAATAGCAAGGAGAGATAAGAAAGCCTTCCTCAGCGATCAATGCAAAGAAAGAGAAGAAAAAAACAGAACGGGAAAGACTAGAGATCTCTTAAAGAAAATTTAGAGATACCAAGGGAACATTTCTTTCTTTCTTTTTTTTTTTTTGTTTATTTATTTATTTTATTGGAGGCTAATTATTTTACAATATTATATTGGTTGGTTTTGCCATGCATTGACATGCAAAGATGAGCTGGATAAAGGACAGAAATGATATACGGACCTAAAAGAAACAGAAGATATTAAGAAGAGGTGCAAGAATACACAGAAGAACTGTACAAAAAATATCTTCATGACCCAGATAGTCACAATGGTGTGATCACTCACATAGAACCAGAAATCCTAGAATGTTAAGTCAAGTGGACCTTAGGAAGCATCACTACGAACAAAGCTAGTGGAGATGATGGAATTCCAGTTGAGCTATTTCAAATCTTGAAAGATGATGCTGTGAAAGTGCTACATTCAATATGCCAGCAAATTTGGAAAACTCAGCAGTGGCCACAGTACTGTAAAATGTCTGTTTTCATTCCAATCCCAAAGAAAGGCAGTGCCAAAGAATGCTCAAACTACCGCACAGTTGCACTCATCTCACACTAGTAAAGTCATGCTCAAAATTCTCCAAGCCAGGCTTCAGCAATATGTGAACTGTGAACTTCCAAATGTTCAAGCAGGTTTTAGAAAAGGCAGAGGAACCAGAGATCAAATTGCTAACATCTGGTGGATCATGGAAAAATCAAGAGTGTTCCAGAAAAACATCTATTTCTGCTTTATTGACTCTGGCAAAGCCTTTGACTGAGTGGATAATAATAAACTGTGGAAAATTCTGAAAGAGATGAAAATACCAGACCGCCTGACCTGCCTCTTGAGAAACCTGTATGTAGGTCAGGAAGCAACAGTTAGAACTGGACATGGAACAAGAGACTTGTTCCAAATAGGAAAAGGAGTATGTCAAGGCTGTATATTGTCATGCTGCTTATTTTACTTAAATACAGAGTACATCATGAGAAATGAATCAAGATTGCCGGGAGAAATATCAATAACCTCAGATTTGCAGAGACATTACTTTGCCAACCAAGGTCCGCTAGTCAAGGCTATGGTTTTTCCCGTGGTCATGTACGGATGTGAGAGTTGGACTGTGAAGAAAGCTGATCGCCGAAGAATTAATACTTTTGAACTGTGGTGCTGGAGAAGACTCTTGAGAGTCTCTTGGACTGCAAGGAGATCAAACCAGTCCATTCTAAAGGAGGTCAGTCCTGGGTGTTCATTGGAAGGACTGATGCTAAAGCTGAAACTGCAATAATTTGGCCACCTCATGCGACGAGTTGACTCACTGGAGAAGAGTCTGATGCTGGGAGGGATTGGGGGCAGGTGGAGAAGGGGACGACAGAGAATGAGATGGCTGGATGGCATCACCCACCTGATGGACATGAGTTTGAATGAACTCCGGGAGTTGTTGATGGGCAGGGAGGCCTGGTGTGTTGTGATTCATGGGGTCGCAAAGAGTCGGACACGACTGAGAGACTGAACTGAACTGATGTGAAGAGCTGACTCATTGGAAAAGATCCTGATAGTGGAAAGATTGAAGGCAAAAGGAGAAGGGAGTGGACGGAGGAGCCTGGTTGGCTGCAGTCCATGGGGTCGGAAAGAGTCAGACACGACTGAACGACTTCACTTTCACTGTTCACTTTCATGCATTGGAGAAGGAAATGGCAACCCACTCCAGTGTTCTTGCCTGGAGAATCCCAGGGATGGGGGAGCCTGGTGGGCTGCCTTTCATGGGGTCACACAGAGTCGGACATGAATGAAATGACTTAGCAGCAGCAGCAGATAGCATATTAAAAAGCAGATTTTGTACTTTGCCAGCAAGGTCCGTTAGTCAAGGCTAATGCTTTTCCTGTAGTCATGTATGGATATGAGAGTCAGACTATAAAGAAAGCTGACCACTGAAGAATTGATGCTTTTGAACTGTGGTGTTGGAGAAGACTCTTGAGAGTCCCTTGGACTGCAAGGAGATCCAACCAGTCCATTCTAAAGGAGATCAGTCCTGGGTGTTCATGGAAGGACTGATGCTAAAGCTGAAATGCCAATACTTTGGCCACCTCATGAGAAGAGTTGACTCACTAGAAAAGACTCTGATGCTGGAAGGGATTGGGGGCAGGAGGAGAAGGGGACGACAGAGGATGAGATGGCTGGATGCCATCACCCACTCAATGGACATGAGTTTGAATAAACCCCGGGAGTTGGTGATGGACGGGGAGGCCTGGCGTGCTGTGATTCATGGGGTTGCAAAGAGTTGGACACGACTGAGTGACTGAACTGAACTGAACTGAAAACAGAAATCCATTCTCTTGTGGGGGAATCAATTGTAAAGGTCACAATCAGTTTAGTTCAGTTCAGTCGCTCAGTCGTGTCCGACTCTTTGCGACCCCAGGAATTACAGCACGCCAGGCTTCCCTGTAGCCAAGGTTAAAAAAAAAAAAGTTTTTGTTTTTTGTTGTCAAATACCTTAGAAATATATTTTGGGAAAGAAATAGGAAAAGAGTGTTTTTTGATCTATCACCGTTGGATTGGCTTTATTGGCTTTCCTTTTTGCTCAGTGGTAAAGAACCCACTTGCCAATGCAGGAGACTAGGATTCAATCCCTGGGTTGGGAAGATCCCATGGAGGAAGATATGGCAACCCACTCCAGTATTCTTGCTTGGGAAATCCCGTGAACAGAGGAGCCTGATGAGCTACAGTCCATGGGGTCTTAAAAAGAGTCAGACAAACTTAGCCATTAAATTGCAACAGCAATCCAGGCCAAACACACTACTTGATGTTCTCTTATTTTGTTTTACATTAATCAACTTTTCAAATCAAATATGATTTGGCTAAGAAGAAGAACCTTCTCCCTTTAAGGTTCATTCCCTTCAAGGATTCTCCACTCTTTTCAGTGTTCACAAGTTTCCTAGTTTCACTTTTCTAGTTGCCTAGTAAGAATGCAGAGAGGATTTCATGTGATCCGCTGGAATCATTGTTGACAAAAAGTAGCGGACACAGTACCAGATGAAAAGCTGTAGGGATAAAAAAATGTACTTAAGTAGTTTTTCCGTCATCCTTAAACTCCCACTCGCCGCCACACTCTCTGCTTCTTTTTACTCTCCTATAATGTCAGGTAGTTGTTTTGTTATTAGGCCCAGGATTTTAGAGTCGTTTTATGCAGTGAATAGGAATAATTCTGCATTTCTTAATCTACACACTTAGATGTGGAAGTATCTGTACTGATTTGATTTTTCTTATATTTATTTAGTTTTACTGTGGCATAGTTAATTTACAATGTTGTGTTAATTTCAGTTGTGCAGCAAAGTGATTCAGTTATACATACATATGGGCTGATTTGATTTTTGACCTTTTATTTGATTCAAAAGAGCAATAATTTGAAATAGCCTGTTTCTATCTTTATTCATTTTATCAGCATATTCTTGAGAAACTTAAGGAAGTGCATAAATATTAAAATATTCATATTTGGGGGAAGCTCTTGATATGTAGGTATGTATATATGCAGTCCTTTCTCAAAAATTCATTTAATAGTTATCAACCCCCTGTCAATAGCTACTAACCTTTTCAGTATTTTAAAGAGAATACATTGTAGTACAGTACTGATGAATGATAAAAAGTGTAAACTCTAGAGTTAAGTCATCTAGGTTTGAGTATTAGCTGTGTACTTTGTTAGGTAGCCTTTGGAATATCATTTAACATCTCTAGATCTCAAAATTTTCAACTATAAGCAGATCCCATCATTATACATTTTGATAGGGTGATTGCTAGAATTAAATTAGTTAATAGTTTTAACGGGCGTAAAATTGTGTCTGGCACATAGTAAATACTCAATAAATTTGAGCCATTCTGATTATTAACAGAAAATTAGAAAGAGAGGCAAAGAAAATTATGTAAAGGAAGATCTATTGGCAGATATTTTGGAAAAAATCTGTAGAAAAAGATTCAAGATTAAGATTATACTAACAATATCTGATGGAGAAGGCAATGGCAAGCCACTCCAATACTCTTGCCTAGAAAATCCCATGGATGGAGCAGCCTGGTAGGCTGCAGTCCGTGGGGTCGCTAAGGGTCGGACATGACTGAGCGACTTCACTTTCACTTTTCACTTTCACACATTGGAGAAGGAAATGGCAACCCACTCCAGTGTTCTTGCCTGGAGAATCCCAGGGACGGGGGAGCGTGGTGGGCTTCCGTCTATGGGGTCACACAGAGTCAGACACGACTGAAGTGACTTAGCAGCAGCAGCAGCAGCAACAATATCTGATGGCACGTTATTTTTATCAAATGGCTTTTCTCTCCCAGTGGTGGAGTAGGGAGAGGGGATTGGTAGTAACCCAAGCTTAAATTTATGAATGTAACAGATATTATTAGCTATTGTATCAGTCAGCATATGTTAGGTTATGCAGTGATGACAAATAAGAACAAAACAATTAAAACCGACAAATATTTATTTTATGGTTGCATTGCTTTTCTCTTTAGAATTGGCTGTTCATTATTACTGTCTTCACTCTAGGATCTGGGCTGATTGAGGAACTCCCATCTAGAACATTATGGAAGAGGGAAAAGAGGAGGTTGCTGAAATATCTCACAATTGGAGATTAGATGTGAAACAAGGAAGTAACATTCATTAACTTTTCACAGTAACTCATTGGTCTGTACTTACATGCCACTATCTAATCAGAGAAAGCCAAGAAGTTCGATTTTATCATGAGCCTTTATGGTAGATAGCAGGAAACATTACCGAGAAGCATTAGCGACTCTCATAGCTATCACAATATTGACAGATGACATGCTCTTACATTTCACTTTAGAACACAATTAAAATAACATTCTTCTTATATACAGCACTTAATGAATCTAATCTTAAACTTCTGAAAAACATATAATTAATGTTTATGAA
This sequence comes from Moschus berezovskii, assembly GCF_049115385.1. Classification (NCBI taxonomy): domain Eukaryota; kingdom Metazoa; phylum Chordata; class Mammalia; order Artiodactyla; family Moschidae; genus Moschus; species Moschus berezovskii. The sequence goes on from NC_142461.1 coordinate 68,646,242, forward strand.
AAAAAATGGGAAAATTTTAGTTAAATCTATTGCTTCAAGATATTAAAATAGGCATAAAATCATTCTAGACATCTTTATTTACTCCATTATTTTCTGGTATTAGGTCTCATTTATCTCTCTTATTAAGTAATGATAAATTATATGCTGAAGAAATGTCAGTACTGTTCTTGATACTATATAAATATACTAACACTCAGAAAAATTATTCAGTTTTCTTAGGCATACAAGTGAATTATCTGACATATTTCAGGTTCAACAATTATAAAATAATGGGCATTTTTTCCCCTGACCATTGAAAGCTTGATGTTTATTTAAAAACCATTTCCAGCTGAATCTTGAAGCATAAGAATTAAAGTCACGCTCTGGTGGACCTCATCAAAACTGCCTTGAAGATCCCTCAGGATACTAATCAGCACATCCAATTGAAAGATCTAAAAATGGAAGATGGGATATTAAATAAGTCTGTCTGTGTGAAGTGAAAGGGTCAGTGTGGGGGAAATTCAAAGTAATAAAATTAGAGGATATTAAACCTAAAAGAATCTTCAAGTCACATCTGTTCTGGTTCCTCTCTGTTGTTCAGTTGTTAAGTCGTGTCCAACTAATTGCTATCTCATGGACTGCAGCATGCCAGGCTCCCCTGACTTTCACTGACTCCTGGAGTTTGCTCAGATTCATGTCCATCCATTGAATCATCTTCTGCCAGTTCCCTCTCCTTCAGACTTTCCCGGCAACAGGGTCTATTCCAGTGAGTCTGTTTTTCACGACAGGTGGTCAAAGTATTGGAGATTCAGCTTCAGTCTCTCTTTTACATGCTAGGAAATAGATGTCATGGGCATAACCAAGATGCAGCTAACTGGTTGCAGAGCTAAACTAGTACCCAGTGAGTAATTACCAACTGGGTGCTATATTTATTGAGCATGGTTTGCATCAGAAAGTGAAGAGTAGATGAAAGTAAAGTTTATTTGAGTATTTTCTTCTGAAATAGTAAATTCCCATTGCACTGTTTAATTTCTGTCACACTCACCAAAGCACATTTCCTCATGGAAAATAATTAAACTTCAAGAGCTAAAATTTGTCACACAGAATGATTTCTGACCTTGCAAATTCTGCTTGGAAAGTATGTTACTTTTTAAAAATCTTTTAACATGTATCTTCTATTGAATTAATTAAAAGAATATTTATGTCATGATTGTATTTAGATTGCATTTAACATTTTCAACAATTCACTCTCCATTGTCTTTGTTTAAATGTGCACTTATATAAATTTGATAACGTAGGACTTGAATATTAAAACATTTTTGGAAGTTGTCAAATAAAATTTTCAAAATCTCCATAATTGTTTCCTTTTAAGATTTAAATTCAAGCAAATATAGTTAGAGATAATCATGAGATTTGAAAAATAGCTTTTATGGTTGTGATGCCAGACCACACACAATGATGCATAGCACTGCTGAAGTGGGGAAAAACTACTGAAAATAAATTTAAAAATAACAAAATATGCAGGGAAAAATTACCCTCATCAGATCTCCAGGAGTTGAAATATTTGTGAAAGTGTTTGCAAGATTTTGGGCTAGATGTCCGAGACATGGGCTCAATTCCTGGGTTGAGAAGATTCTCTGGAGGAGACCATGGCAACCCACCCCAGTATTCTTGCCTGGAGAATCCCACAGACAGAGGACCATGGTGGACTATAGTCCATAGGGTTGCAAAGAGTTGGACACGACTGAAGAGAATTAGCATGAAAGCAGGCATCATGCAAGAGTTAACTCAAATTGCTTCTCATTACCTGTTCCTAATATACGTTGTTCAACCATTAGCTACTAAGAGGTGATCCCGAGATTTCTACTTTTCCATCACGTTCTGTGTTAATATCACCTAAGTGTTTCCATTATTTTATGATTATTATTATTTAATTTTGTTGAAGGATAATTGCTTTACAGAATTTTGCTATTTTCTGTCAAACCTCAACATGAATCAGCCGTAGGTATAAATATATCCCCTCCCTTTTGAAACTCCCTCCCATCTCCCTCCCCATCCCACTCCTCTAGGTTGATAGAGAGTCCCTGTTTGAGTTTCCTGAGCCATACAGCTATTTGTAAGGCCTCCTCAGACAGTCATTCTGCTCTTTTGCATTTCTTTTCCATGGGGATGGTCTTGGTCCCTGTCTCCTGTGCAATGTCACCAACCTTCGTCCATAGTTTATCAGGCACTCTGTCTATCAGATCTAGTCTCTTAAACCTATTTCTCACTTCCATTGTACAATCACAAGTGATATGATTTAGGTCATATCTAAATGGTCTAGTGGTTTTCCCTACTTTCTTCAATTTAACTCTGAATTTGGCAATAAGGAGTTCACGATCTGAGCCACAGTCAGCTCCTGGTCTTGTTTTTGCTAACTGTATAGAGCTTCTCCATCTTTGGCTGCAAAGAATACAATCAATCTGATTTCAGTGTTGACCATATGGTGATGTCCATATGTAGAGTCTTCTCTTGTGTTGTTGAAAGAGTGTGCTTGGTATGACCAGTGTGTTCTCTTGGCAAAACTCTTTTAGCCTTTGCCCTGCTTCACTCCGTGCTCCAAGGCCAAATTTGCCTGTTACTCCAAGCATTTCTTTTTTTTTTTTTTTAGTTTTCCTTTTATTTATTTATTTTATTGGAGGCTAATTATTTTACAATATTATATTGGTTGGTTTTGCCATACATTGACATGAATCCGCCCTGGGTGTACATGAGTTCCCCCTCCTGAAACCCCCTCCCACCTCCCTCCTCCCTTTATCCTCCCTCTGGGTCATCCCCTCACACCAGCCCTGAGCATCCTGTAACATGCATTGACCCTGAACTGGTGATTCGTTTCACATATGAAAACATACATGTTTCAATGCCATTCTCCCAAATCATCCCACTCTCACCCTCTCCCACAGAGTCCCAAAGACTGTTCTATACATCTGTGTCTCTTTTGCTGTCTCGTATACAGGGTTATCATTTGTATCTTTCTAAATTCTATATATATGTGTTAGTATACTGTATTGGTGTTTTTCTTTCTGGCTTACTTCACTCCAGTTTCATCCACTTTATTAGAACTGATTCAAATGCATTCTTTTTAATGACTGAATAATACTCCATTGTGTATATGTACCACAGCTTTCTTGACTTCCTACTTTTGCATTCCAATCCCCTATAATGAAAAGGACATCTTTTTTGGGTGTTAGTTCTAAAAGGTCTCATAGGTTTTCATAGAACCGTTCAACTTCAGATTTTTCAGCGTTAATGGTTGGGGCATAGGCTTGGATTACTGTAATAGTGAATGGTTTTCCTTGGAAATGAACAGAGGTCATTCTGTTGTTTTTGAGATTGCATCCGAGTACTGCATTTCGGACTCTTTTGTTGACCATGATGGCTACTCCATTTCTTCTAAGGCATTCCTGCCCAGAGTAGTAGACATAATGGTCATCTGAGTTAAATTCACCCATTCCAGTCCATTTTATTTCACTGATTCCTAGAATGTCTACGTTCACTTTTGCCATCTCCAGTTTGACCACTTCCAATTTGCCTTGATTCATGGACATAACATTCCAGGTTCCTATGCAATATTACTCTTTACAGCATCAGACCTTGCTTCTATCACCAGTCACATCCACAACTGGGTATTGTTTTTGCTTTGGCTCCATCTCTTCATTCTTTCTGGAGTTATTTCTCCATTGATCTTTAGTAGCATAATGGGCACCTACCGACCTGCGGAATTCCTCTTTCAGTGGCCTATCATTTTGCCTTTCCGCACTGTTCATGGAGTTCTCAAAGCAAGTATACTGAAGTGGTTTGCCATCCCTTCTCCAGTGTACCACATTCTGTCAGACCTCTCCACCATGACCTGCCGATCTTGGGTGGCCCCACACAGCATGGCTTAGTTTCATTGAGTTAGACAAGGCTGTGGTCCATATGATCAGATTGACTAGTTTTCTGTGATTATGATTTCAGTGTGTCTGCCTTCCAATGCCCTCTCGCAGTACCTACCATCCTATTTGGGTTTCTATTACCTTGGTAGTGGAGAGAAAAGGAAAGATATAGGCATCTGAATGCAGAGTTCCAAAAAATAGAAAGGAGAGATAAGAAAGCCTTCCTCAGTTATCAATGCAAAGAAATAGAGGAAAACAACAGAATAGGAAAGACAAGAGATCTCTTCAAGAAAATTAGAGATACCAAGGGAACATTTCATGCAAAGATGGGCTCGATAAAGGACAGAAATGGTATGGACCTAACAGAAGCAGAAGATATTATTAAGAGGTGGCAAGAATACACAGGAGAACTGTATAAAAAAGAGGTTCACGACCCAGACAATCACGATGGTGTGATCACTCACCTAGAGCCAAACATCTTGGAATGTGAAGTCAAGTGGGCCTTAGAAAGCATCACTCTGAACAAAGCTAGTGGAGGTGATGGAATTCCAGTGGAGCTATTTCAAATCTTGAAAGATGATGCTGTGAAAGTGCTGCACTCAATATGACAGCAAATTTGGAAAACTCAGCAGTGGCCACAGGACTGGAAAATGTCCGTTTTCATTCCAATCCCAAAGAGAGGCAATGCTAAAGAATGCTCAAACTACCACACAAATGCACTCATCTCACACGCTAGTAAAGTCATGCTCAAAATTCTCCAATCCAGCCTTAAGCAATATGTGAACTGTGAAATTCCAGATGTTCAAGCGGGTTTTAGAAAAGGCAGAGGCACCAGAGATCAAATTGCCAACATCCGCTGGATCATGGAGAAAGCAAGAGAGTTCCAGAAAAACATCTATTTCTGCTTCATCAACTGTGCCAAAGCCTTTGACTGTGTGGACCACAATAAACTGTGGAAAATTCTGAAAGAGATGGGAATACCAGACCACCTGACCTGCCTCTTGAGAAACCTGTATGCAGGTCGGGTAGCAACAGTTAGAACTGGACATGGAACAACAGACTGGTTCCAAATAGGAAAAGGAGTACGTCAAGGTTGTATATTGTCACCCTGCTTATTTAACTTATATGCAGAGTACATCATGAGGAACGCTGGGCTGGAAGAACCACAAGCTGGAATCAAGATTGCTGGGAGAAATATCAATAGCCTCATATATGCAGATGACACCACCCTTATGGCAGAAAGTGAAGAGGAACTAGAAAGCCTCTTGATGAAAGTGAAGGAGGAGAGTGAAAATTTGGCTTGAAGCTCAATATTCAGTAAGCTAAGATCATGGCATCTGTTTCCATCACTTCATGGGAAATTGATGGGGAAACAGTGGAAACAGTGTCAGACTTTATTTTTTGGGGCTCCAAAGTCACTGCGGATTTTAATTGCAGCCATGAAATTAAAAGACGCTTACTCCTTGGAAGGAGAGTTATGGCCAACCTAGATAGCATATTAAAAAGCAGAGACGTTACTTTGCCAACCAAGGTCCATCTAGTCAAGGCTATGGTTTTTCCAGTGGTCATATATGGGTGTGAGAATTGGATTGTGAAGAAAGGTGAGCACAGAAGAATTGATGCTTTTGAACTGTGGTGCTGGAGAAAACTCTTGAGGGTCCCTTGGACTGCAAGGAGATCCAACCAGTCTATTCTAAAGATCAGTCTTGGGTGTTTATTGGAAGAACTGATGCTAAAGCTGAAACTCCAATCCTTTGGCCACCTCATGCGACGAGTTGACTCACTGGAAAAAACTCTGATGCTGGGAGGGATTGGGGGCAGGAGGAGAAGGGGACGACAGAGGATGATATGGCTGGATGGCATCACCGAATCAATGGACATGAGTTTGAGTGAACTTCGGAAGTTGGTGATGGACAGGGAGGCCTGGCTTGCTGTGATTCATGGGGTCGCAAAGAGTCGGTTGTTGATTTGACTCTTCTCTCTTTTTTTCCTGAGAGTTTGGCCATTGGCATGTCAATTTTTTTTTTTTAATCTGCTCAAAGAACCAGCTTTTAGTTTTATTATTTTTATTATTGTTTCTTTCATTTCTTTTTCATTGATTTCTCCTTAACTCTTTATGATTACTCTCTTTCTACTAATTTTCGTTTTTGTTTTTTCTTGTTGTTGTTGTTCTTCTTCTTTTCCAGTTGCTTTTGGTGTAAAGTTAGGTTGTCTATTCGATAGTTTTCTTATTCTTGAGCTAGGAATGTGTTGCTATAAACTTCCCTCTTAGAACTGCTTTAGCTGCATCTCATGGGTTTTGAGTTGTCGTGTTCTCATTGTCTTTTGTTTCTAGAAATATTTTTATTTCCCTTTTGATTTCTTCAGTAACCTGTTGATTATTTAGAAATGTGTTGTTTAATCTCCATGTGTTTGTGTTTCCTACAGTTGTTGTTTTTTTCCTTGTAATTGATATCTAGTCTCATAGTGTTGTGGTCAGAGAAGATACTCGATATGGTTTCAATTTTCTTAAATTTACTGAGGTTTGATTTATGACTCAAGATGAGGTCTATCCTGGAGAATGTTTCATGTGCACTTGGGAAGACAGTGCATTCTGCATTTGGATAGAATGTCCTGAAGATATCAATGAGATCCATCTCATCTAATGTATCACTTAGGACTTCTGTTTCCCTATTAATATTCTGTTTTGATGGTCTGTCCAGTGGTGTGAGTAGGGTGATAAAGTCTCCTACTGTTATTGTGTTACTGGCAATTTCTCCTTTTATGTCTGTTAGTGTTCGTCTTATGTATTGAGGTGCTCCTATGATGGGTACATAGATATTTAGAATTGCTATGTCTTCCTCTTGGATAGATCCCTTGATCATTATGTAGTGTCCTTCGTTATCTCTTGTAATCTTCTTTACTTGAAGATCTATTTTGTCTGATATGAGGATTGCTACTCCAGCTTTCTTTTGTTTCCCATTTACATGGAATATAATTTTTCATCCTTCCACTTTCAGTCTATATGTGTCTTGAGCTCTGAAGTGGGTTTCTGGAAGACAGCATATATTTGGTTCTTGTTTTTGTATCCATTCAGCCAGTTTGTGTCTTTTGGTTGGAACATTTAATCCATTTACATTTAAAGTAATTATATATGTTCTTATTACCATTTTCTAATTGTTTGGGGTTGATTTTGTAGATATTTTTTCTTCTGTTGTATTTCTTGACTATAGAAGTCCATTTAGCATTTTCTGTAAAGATGGTTTGGTGGTATTCTCTTAACTTGCTTGTCTGAAGAGCTATTTATTTCTCCATCAATTTTGAATGAGATCCTTGCTGAGTACAGTAATCTTAGTTGTAGGTTTTTCCCTTTAAGTACTTTAAATATATCATGCCAGTCCCTTTTTTCCTGAAGAGTTTCTGCTGAAAGATCATCTGTTAAGCGTATGCGGTCTCCCTTGTATGTTACTTGTTGCTTCTCCCTTGCTGCTTTTAATATTCTTTCTTTGAGTTTAGTCTTTGTTAGTTTGATTAATATGTTTCTCCTTGGGTTTATCTTGTATGGGACTCTTTGTGTCTCTTGGACTTGATTGGCTATTTTTTTGCCATGTAGGGGAAATTTTCAACTATAATCTCTTCAAAAACTTTCTCATACCCTTTCTTTCTCTCTTCTGAAACCCCTATGATTCAAATATTAGTGCGTTTGATATGGTCCCAGAGGTCTCTGAGACTGTCCTCAGCTCTTTTCATTCTATTCTGCCTGTCAGAAGTTATTTCCACTATTTTATCTTCCAGTTCACTGATTCGTTCTTCTGCTTCAGATATTCTGCTATTGATTCCTTCTAGAGTACTTTTAATTTCAGTAATTGTGTTGTTTGTCTCTGTATCCTTATTCTTTAATTCTTCCAGGTCGTTATTAATTGTTTCTTGCATTTTCTCCATTTTTTTTTCAAGGTTTTTGGTCATCCTTACTATCATTATTCTGAATTCTTTTTCAGGTAATTTTCTATTTCCTCTTCATTTATTTGGACTTTGTGTTTCTAGTTTGCTCCTTCATTTGTGCAGTATTTCTCTGCCTTTTTTTTTTTTTTTTTTTTTAAGTTATTGTGTTTGAGGTCTCCTTTTCCCAGGCTTCAAGGAAAGTTGAATTTTTTCCTTGAGGAAGATTGAATTCTTTCTTCGTTTTGGTTTCTGCCCTCCTAAGGTTGGTCCAGTGGTTTGTGTGAGCTTTGTATAGCGTGAGATTTGTACTGAGTTTTGTTTGTTTGTTTTTCCTCTAATGGGCAAGGCTGAGTGTGGTGGTACTCCTGTCTGCTGATGATTAGATTTGTACTTTTGTTTTGTTTATTGCTTAGATGAGGCATTCTGCACAGGATGCTGCTGGTGGTTGGGTGATGCAGGGTCTTGTATTCAAGTGGTTTCCTATGTGTGAGTTCTCACTACTTGATACTCCCTATGGTTAGTTCTCTGGTAGCCTAGGGTCTTGGAGTCAGTGCTCCCACTCCAAAGGCTCAGGGTTTGATCTCTGGTCAGGAACAAAGATTCCACAAGTGCTTTGCTATGGCATTAAGGGAGAATAAAACAAATATCCAAAAATGAGAAAGCAAAGATGAACCCCAGGCCAATGGTTGTTACAAAATCAGGCAAATAATAATTAAAATAATGGAATACACACATATACACCCAGAAGCAAAGTGAAAACAGCCCAACAAAAATAAAGTACAATAGAGTAATCCAGCAAACAAAGGAAGGCAAAAATTATGTTTACCAGTTAAGAACAGTACTAACTTAAGCACAAACTGGAAAACAAAACTAATACAAGGTGCTAAGTGTGGAATAAAGCAATGAAAACAAAACTAACAACCATGTTGAGAGGAAAGGAAAGAAAGAAAAGAAAAAATAATAGATATGTAAATTTAATTAGAGGTAGATATAGAAGATTTATATACATTAAAGATTAACTGCAAGGAGAAAAGAACAGTAGGAAAGGCAAACGAAGAAATAAATGTAGAAAAAATATAATAGGTTTAAAAAATTAAAAATTAAATTCATAAATAAGAGGAAAGAGGAATAAAATGGAAGAAGTAAGGAAAATGGGAAAAAAAAGGAAAACCCCACAGAACTGTAAAAATCCAATATAGAGGTGGAGATGTATAACAATAGAAAGTGTGACTGAATATACACATATACATATACACCCATAAGCAAAATCAAAACAGTCCAACAAAAATTAAGTACAATAGATGGACCCAGTGAACAAACAAAACCAAAAATTATATCTACTGGAGCAAAACTAATTAAAGCACAAAATGGAAAACAAAACTAAAGCAATGTGCCAACTGGGGAATAAAGCAATGAAAATAAAACTAACATATATGTTGAGAGGAAAAGAGAGAATTAAAAGAACGAAAGAATAGATATGCAAAGTTAAATGAAAGACGAAGAAGATTTATATACATTAAAGATTGACTGCAAGGGGAAAAGAACAGTAGGAAAGGCAAACAAAGGAATAAATGTATAAAAAATAGGTTTAAAAAATTAAAATTATAAAAAAGAAAAGAAAGGAGGAAAACTCCACAGAACTGCAAAAGCCCAATGTAGAGGCAGAGTTTTAGGACAACAATAAAAAATGTGACTGAGGGAAAAAAAAAAGCTCAAAAGCTTAATTGGATTTCTTAGTGCCAATAAAATCGACAACTACAACAGAGGGTGGACAAAAGGGAAAAAGAAAAAGAAAAAATCCAAAAGAATCTACAGAACAAGTCAAAAAATAAGAATAATAAATGTTTTCCTTGAGTCACTGCTGTCAGAGTCCTTTCCCATACTGGGAATCACAGTCCACCTCACCTCCCTAGGATGCCCTCCAACACTGTGCTGATCTCTGCATCTGCTGTGGGGGCAGCTCAGATTCTAATCTGGTCCTACTCCTCTGTGTTCTTGCCTCCAATGTCCACAACAATCAGAGCTAGTGCATTTTCTTTTGTGGGAGCTCTCAATGTCCTTTTATATATTCCATAGACACAGAGTCTGCCTAGTTGATCGTGTGGATTTAATCTTCAGCTTGTACAACTGGTGGGAAAGTTTTGAGTCTTCTTCCATAGCCACACTGCCCCTGGGTTTCAATTGTGGTTTTATTTCCACCTCTGCATGTGGATTGTCCACTGCGATTTAGCTCCTGAGGCTGCCCTGGAGGTCTTGGATTTGCCCTGTGATGGCCAGGTGTAGAGGTGGTGCAGCTGGTTGGGTCGCAGGGTTTCTGGCAGCACCAGGTACTCAAGGGGGTTGGTGGCTAGGGTAGTAGGATATATAGTGCTCCAGAAGGGTATAGCAACCTGTATTGGCGAATATGCTCCAGTATTCTTGCCTGGAATTCCCTCTCTGATAGAGAAGCCTAATAGGCCAGTCTACAGGGTTGCAAAGAGTCAGACAGGACTGAAGCAACCCTGTGTGCATAAACACAAGACTTTTTTTTTTTTTTGGCCTGTGGCAACGCTGCCCCAGTGAGAGTTGAGCGTGAAGGTGGTGCAACTGCTTGGCTTGCAGGGACGCTGGTGGTGCTAAGTGTGTTCAGGGACACAGACTGTCTCCTTGGCAGAAGTTAAGGCCCTATCTGAGTCTTTTTTCAAGCCTCTTGTGGCTGGCAATCAGAAGGCCTCTTTAGCCAGTCTTTCTCCATAGCTCCTCCCATTCAGGAACTTAGAGGGATCCTTTGCCTGGGGTCCTTCTCTCTTGTTGCGTGAGTCAGGCACATAGAGGGGCCCTCTGACTGGGGTCCTACTCTGTAGATTGGCTCATCAGGCACTTAAAGGGGTACCCTGGGTGGGGTTCTACTCTATAGTTCAGTGCTCCAGGAGTTTGATGGGCCAGCCTCTCTATTGTCCAAATGCCAATGCTTTCATGTGGAGAGAGAGAGGCTATTGTGATGTCTCTACTCCCTAAGTGTGACTCAGCAGTATCGCCTTGCTTCCATGGCTGCCTGGCTTTCCTCCACAGGCATTTCCCACCATGATCTCCTCCCTCATATCCCCTCGATCTGTCTCTCTGCAGTCAACAGCAGCCCTTGTCCTGGGATTGCTCCACAATCCCTAAACTCCAGCTCCCAGCCGCTGGCCCTTCCAGGAGACCCACATTCCCGCCCAGCGTATGTATGGCTGTGGCAACGATCAATTCTCATTCCATTTAGGCTGCCACAGATCAGCTGTTTCACTCTCAGCCTTAAATGTTTCTCCTCTGACTCATACAGTTGCCAGGCTGTGGGGATCAGACCCCTGCTTCCGTTCCCCCACGTGCCAAGGGCAGGTCCAGTCCTACTAACACTCCTGTTGTCCCCCCTAGTTCCTCAGTCCTACCGAGTTTTGCGTGGTTCTATATATTCTTTTCCACTGGTCAAGTACTCCTGTCCACTCTCATCTGGTGTTCTGCATGCACTTCTGTGTTTGAAAGTGTATTCCTGATGTATCTGTGGAGAGAGATATACTCCATGTCCGCCTACTCCTCTGGCATGTTGTTCTCCTGAGTGTTCCTATTCTTTCCATAAATTGGAACCCTTCCATTTCTTAGACTAAAATTGAATCCCTGAGGGGCATTCCTCCATTTTTCCTAGCAAATATTTAAACTGTGCTTACCCCACAACATGTATATTGGAGATAGTTCTCATGTTGAAAGATTTTATTTAAGACTTAAGCAACGGGAAGGAACAAGATGGTGGAGGAATAGGATGGAGAGACCACTCTCTACCCCACAAATTCACCAAAAGAACATTTGAACGCGGAGTAAAGTCCACAAAACAACTTCCAAATGCTGGCAGAGGACATCAGGCACCCAGAAAAGCAGCCCATTGTCTTCGAAAGGAGGTAGGAAAAAACATAAAAGATTAGAGGAGAGACAAAAGAAGTAAGGACGGAGCTTCATCCCAGGAAGGGAGGCTTTAAAAAGAGAGAAGTTTCCAAACACCAGGAAACACTCTTACTGGTGAATCTGTGGCGAGCCTTGGAACCTCAGAGGGTCACATAACCTTTTTTTTTTTTTTAAATATTATTTTTTTAAACCCACAGATTACCCACTAAATGGTAACTTCCAGCGGAGAAGCAGTGCAGACGCCTGCATAAGCCATTAACAAGTGGTGGCTGGGCAGGGAGGAGTGGCTGAACTGCTTAGAGAGAGGACTGGGCTTGAATGACACGAGGGCAATCTGAAAGAACTGGGGATAGCAAAGCAGACTGGGATAGCTTCCCGGCGACAAGGCGGAAAGCCCTAACTTAAGACTCTGGCAGCCCCGCTCACAGAATAAAGGACTGAGCAGAGCGAGCAGCTGCACTCGGCCCATCCACCATCCTCTGCCAAGACAGGAAAGGGAGGGCAGTCAGAGCCGGAGGGGGAAATCACGGCCCCAGAAAGGCATCCGATACAAACTGCAGGCAGGCTTCATTGCTAATCAAGATTTCTTGGTCTCGGGCCGGTTGATATCCACCTGAGAAGGTGGGCGGGTTGTACACCCACAAAACCGAGTGGCAGGGACCTGGGAGGCGATAAGTCGCAGTGACCGTGTTCGTCAAAAACCTGGTCACATGAGCTGCTTGCACTGGGGAAGGCACAAAACGCAGGCCCAACCAAGTCTGCACCTTTGTGGAGTACCCAAGAACCTGAACTTGAGCTGCTCAGACCTGGGAAGTGCATACAACCCAGCGCCGGCCTCGGACAGTTCCCGGCAGAGCAACCTAGAGCCTGTGCAGTGTAGACTGGGACAGCACATGCACTGTGAGCGGGGGCAAACCCAGTGTGGCCGAGATGCTGCGAGCACTCCTCACAGACGCCAGAGATATTTGTCTGCAGCGTTCCTCCCTTACCAAAACAGGACTGAACAACAGAGCCTTTAAAAAGTGTCCACCCGCACCCTAGTGTCAGGGCGGAAATTAGACACTGAAGAGACCAGCAAACAGAAGCTAAAACAGAGGGAACCACCTTGGAAATGACAGAGTATTCTAGAGGCTACTCCAAGAATAAGACCAAAAACCAGAGGCAAGAGGCTTAAGCCTGAATGCTGAGAACCCCAGAGAACTCCTGACTCCAGGGAACATTAATTGACAGGAGCTCATCAAATGTCTCCATACCTACACTGAAACCAAGCACCACCCAAGGGTCAAAAAGTTCCAGAGCAAGACATACCACACAAATTCTCCAGAAACACAGGAAAATAGCCCTGAGCTTCAATATACAGGCTGCCTAAAGTCACTCCAAACCCACTGACATCTCATAACTCATTAATGGACACTTCATTGCACTCCAGAGAGAAGAAATCCAGCTCCAACCACCAGAACACCGACACAAGCTTCCCTAACCAGGGAACCTTGACAAGTCACCCATCTAACCCCACACACAGTGAGGAAACTACATAATAAAGAGAACTCCACAAATGGCCAGAAGAGGGAAAGGCCACCCCAAGCAAAGCAATATAAGCAAGATGAAGAGGCAGAGAAATACCAAGCAAGTAAAGGAACAGGATAAATGCCCATCAACACAAACAAAAGAGGAAGATATAGGGAATCTACCTGATAAAGAATTTCGAATTTGGGTGGTGAAAATGATTCAAAATCTTGAAAGCAAAATGGAGTTACAGATAAATAACCTGGAGAAAAAGATTGAGAAGATGGAAGAAAGGTTTAATAAGGACTTAGAGGAAATAAAAAAGAGTCAATATACCATGAATAATGCAATAGATGAGATCAGAAACACTCTGGAGGGAACAAACAGTAGAATAACAGAGGCAGAAGACAGAATAAGTGAGCTAGAAGATAGAATTGTAGAAATAAATGAAACAGATAGGAAAAAAGAAAAATGAATTAAAAGAAATGAGGACAATATTAGAGACCTCTGGGGCAATGTTAAATGCCCCAACATTCGAATCATAGGAGTCCCAGAAGAAGAAGACAAAAAGAAAGACCATGAGAGAATACTTGAGATAATAGTTGAAAACTTCCTTAAAATGGGGAAAGAAATAATCACCCAAGTCCAAGAAACCGAGAGTCCCCAACAGGATAAACCCAAAGTGAAATACTCCAAGACACATATTAATCAAATTAACAAAGATCAAACACAAAGAACAAATATTAAAAGCAGCAAGGGAAAAGCAGCAAATAACACACAAGGGGATCCCCATAAGGATAACAGCTGATCTTTCAACAGAAACTCTCCAGGCCAGGAGGGAATGGCAAGACATACTTAAAGTGATGAAAGAAAATAACCTACAGCCCAGATTACTGTACCCAGCAAGGATCTCACTCAAATATGAAGGAGAAATCAAAAGCTTTACAGACAAGCAAAAGCTGAGAGAATTCAGCATCACCAAACCAGCTCTCCAACAAATGCTGAAGGATCTTATCTAGACAGGAAACACAGAAAGGGTGTATAAACTCGAACTCAAAGCAATAAAGAAAATGGCTACGGGATCATACTTATCAATAATTACCTTAAACGTAAATGGGTTGAATGCCCCAACCAAAAGACAAAAGCTGGCTGAATGGATACAAAAACAAGATCCCCATATATGTTGTCTACAAGAGACCCACCTCAAAACGAGGGACACATACAGACTGAAAGTGAAGGGCTGGAAAAAGATATTCCATGCAAATAGAGACCAAAAGAAAGTAGGAGTAGCAATACTCATATCAGATAAAATAGACTTTAAAACAAAGGCTGTGAAAAGAGACAAAGAAGGAAACTACATAATGATCAAAGCATCAATCCAAGAAGAAGATATAACAATTATAAATATTTATGCACCCAACATAGGAGCACTGCAATATGTAAGACAATTACTAACAAGTATGAAAGGGGAAATTAACAACAATGCAATCATAGTAGGAGATTTTAATACCCCAGTTACATCTATGGATAGATCAACTAAACAGAAAATTAACAAGGAAACACAAACTTTAAATGATACAGTTGACCAGTTAGACCTAATAGCTCTCTATAGGACATTTCACCACAAAACAATGAATTTCACCTTTTTCTCAAGCGCACATGGAACCTTTTCCAGGATAGATCATACCCTGGGCCATAAATCTAGCCTTGGTAAATTCAAAAAAATTGAAATCCTTCCAAGCATCTTTTCTGACCACAATGCAGTAAGATTAGATCTCAATTACAGGAGAAAAACCATTAAAAATGCCAACATATGGAGGCTGAACAACACACTGCTGAATAATGAACAAATCATAGAAGAAATCAAAAGAGAAATCAAAATATGCATAGAAATGAATGAAAATGAAAACACAACAACCCAAAACCTCTGGGACACTGTAAAAGCAGTGCTAAGGGGGAAGTTCATAGCAATACAGGCACACCTCAAGAAACAAGAAAAAATTCAACTAAATAACATAACTCTACATCTAAAGCAACTAGAAAAGGAAGAAATGAAGAACCCCAGGGTTAGTAGAAGGAAAGAAATCGTAAAAATTAGGGCAGAGATAAATGCAAAAGAAACAAAAGAGACCATAGCAAAAATCAACAAAGCTAAAAGCGGGTTCTTTGAGAAGGTAAATAAAATTGACAAACCACTAGCCAGACTCATCAAGAAACAAAGGGAGAAGAACCAAATCAATAAAATTAGAAATGAAAATGGAGAGATCACAACCAAAAACACAGAAATACAAAGGATTATTAGAAAATACTATCAGCAATTATATGGCAATAAAATGAATAACCTGGAAGAAATGGACAAATTCCTAGAAAAGTACACCTTGCCAAAACTGAACCAGGAAGAAATAGAAAATCTGAACAGACCCATCACAAGAATGGAACTAGAGGCTGTTATCAGAAATCTTCCAGCAAAAAAAAAGGCCAGGTCCAGACGGCTTCACAGCTGAATTCTACCAAAAATTTAGAGAAGAGCTAACACCTATTCTACTCAAACTCTTTCAGAAAATTGCTGAGGAAGGAAAACTTCCAAACTCATTCTATGAGGCCACTATCACCCTAATCCCAAAACCTGGTAAAGATCCCACAAAAAAGAAAACTACAGGCCAATATCACTGATGAACATAGATGCAAAAATCCTTAACAAAATTCTAGCAATCAGAATCCAACAACACATTAAGAAGATCATACATCATGACCAAGTGGGCTTTAACCCAGGAATGCAAGGATTCTTCAATATCCGCAAATCAATCAACGTAATATACCACATTAACAAACTGAAAAATAAAAATCATATGATTATCTCAATAGATGCAGAGAAAGCCTTTGACAAAATTCAACATCCATTTATGATAAAAACCCTCCAGAAAGTGGAAATAGATGGGACATACCTCAACATAATAAAAGCTATATATGACAAACCCACAGCAAACATTATCCTCAATGGTGAATAACTGAAAGCATTTCCCCTAAAGTCAGGAACAAGACAAGGGTGCCCACTCTCACCATTACTATTCATCATAGTTCTGGAAGTTTTGGCCACAGCAATCAGAGCAGAAAAAGACATAAAAGGAATACAAATTGGAAAAGAAGAAGTAAAACATTAACTGTTCGCTGATGACATAATCCTCTACATAGAAAACCCTAAAGACTCTACCAGAAAACTACTAAGGCTAATCAATGATTACAGTAACGTTGCAGGATATAAAATCAACACACAGAAATCCCTTGCATTCCTATTCACTAATAATGAGAAAATAGAAAGAGAAATTAAGGAAACTATTCCATTCACTGTTGCAATGAAAAGAATTAAATACTTAGGAATATATCTACCTAAGGAAACAAAAGACTTGTACATAGAAAACTATAAAACACTAGTGAAAGTAATCAAAGAGGACACTAATAGATGGAGAAATATACCGTGTTCGTGGATTGGAAGAATAAATATTGTGAAAATGAGTATACTACCCAAAGTAATTTATACATTCAATGAAATCCCTATCAAGCTACCAACGATATTTTTCACAGAACTAGAACAAATAATCTCACAATTTGTATGGAAATACAAAAAACCTCGAATAGCCAAAGCAATCTTGAGGAAGAAGAATGGAACTGGGGGAATTAACCTGAGGGACTTCAGGCTCTACTACAAAGCCACAGTCATCAAGACAGTATGGTACTGGCATAAAGACAGAAATATGGATCAATGGAAAAAAATAGCAAGCCCAGAGATAAATCCACGCACCTATGGGCACCTTATCTTTGACAAAGGAGGCAAGAATATAAAATGGAGAAAAGACAGTCTCTTTAACAAGTGGTGCTGGGAAAACTGGTCAGCTACTTGTAAAAGAATGAAATTAGAACACTTCATAACACCATACACGAAAATAAACTCAAAATGGATTAGAGAGCTAAATGTAAGACCAGATTCTATAAAACTCTTAGAGGAGAACGTAGGCAAAACACTCTCCGACATAAATCACAGCAGGATCCTCCAAGACCCACCTCTCAGAATATTGGAAATAAAAACAAAAATAAACAAATGGGATCTAGTTAAAATCAAAAGCTTCTGCACAGCAAAGGAAACTATCAGTCAGTTCAGTCGCTCAGTCGTGTCCGACTCTTTGCGACCCCATGAATCACAGCACCCCAGGCCTCCCTGTCCATCACCAACTTCCGGAGATCACTCAGACTCAAGTCCACAAAGTCGGTGATGCCATCCAGCCATCTCATCCTCGGTCGTCCCCTTCTCCTCCCGTCCCCAACCCTTCCCAGCATCAGAGTCTTTTCCAGTGAGTCAACTCATCTCATGAGGTGGCCAAAGTATTGCAGTCTCAGCTTTAGCATCAGTCCTTCCAATGAACACCCAGGATCGATCTCCCTTAGAATGGACTGGTTAGATTTCCTTGCGATACAAGGAACTCTCAAGAGTCTTCTCCAACACCACAGTTCAAAAGCATCAATTCTTCGGTGATCAGCTTTCTTCACAGTCCAACTCTCACATCCATACATGACCACGGGAAAAACCATAGCCTTGACTAGATGGACCTTGGTTGGCAAAGTAATGTCTCTGCTTTTTAATATATTATCAAGGTTGGTCATAACTTTCCTTCCAAGGAGCAAGCGTCTTTTAATTTCATGGCTGCAATGAAATTAATTTCAGCATCTGCAGTGATTTTGGAACCCAAAAAAATAAAGTCTGACACTGTTTCCACTGTTTCCCCATCTATTTCCCATGAAGTGATGGGACCAGATGCCATGATCTTAGTTTTCTGAATGTTGAGCTTCAAGCCAACCTTTTCACTCTCTTCTTTCACTTTCATCAAGAGGCTTTTGAGTTCCTCTTCACTTTCTGCCATAAGGGTAGTGTCATCAGCATATCTGAGATTATTGATATTTCTCCCAGCAATCTTGATTCCAGCTTGTGCTTCTTCCAGCCCAACGTTCCTCATGATGTACTCTGCATGTAAGTTAAATAAGCAAGGTGACAATATACAGCCTTGACGCACTCCTTTTCCTATTTGGAAACAGTCTGTTGTTCCATGGACAGTTCTGACTGTTGCTTCCTGACCTGCATACAGGTTTCTCAAGAGGCAGCTCAGGTGGTCTGGTATTCCCATCTCTTTCAGAATTCTCCACAGTTTACTGTGATCCACACAGTCAAAGGCTTTGGCATAGTCAATAAAGCAGAAATAAATGTTTTTCTGGAACCCTCTTGCTTTTTTGATGATCCAGCGGATGTTGGTAATTTGATCTCTGGTTCCTCTGCCTTTCCTAAAACCTGCTTGAACATCTGGGAGTTCACGGTTCACATACTGCTGAAGCCTGGCTTGGAGAATTTTGAGCATCACTTTCCTAGCGTGTGAGATGAGTGCAATTGTGCGGTAGTTTGAGCATTCTTTGGCATTGCCTTTCTTTGGGATTGGAATGAAGACTGACCTTTTCCAGTCCTGTGGCTACTGCTGAGTTTTCCAAATCTGCTGGCATATTGAGTGCAGCACTTTCACAGCATCACCTTTCAAGATTTGAAATAGCTCAACTGGAATTCCATCACCTCCACTAGCTTTGTTCGTAGTGACGCTTTCTAAGGCCCACTTGACTTCACATTCCAAGATGTCTGGCTCTAGGTCAGTGATCACGTTATCGTGACTATCTTGGTCGTAAAGATCTTTTTTGTACAGTTCTTCCGTGTATTCTTGCCACCTCTAAGTAAGGTGAAAAGACAGCCTTCAGGATGGGAGAAAATAATAGCAAATGAAGCAACTGATAAAGAATTAATCTCCAAAATATACAAGCAGTTCTTGCAGCTCAATTCCAGAAAAATAAATGACCCAATCAAAAAATGGGCCAAAGAACTAAACAGACATTTCTCCAAAGAAGACATAAAGATGGCTAACAAACACATGAAAAAATGCTCAACATCCCTCATAATCAGAGAAATGCAAATCAAAACCACAATGAGATACCATTTCACACCTGTCAGAATGGCTGCTATCCAAAAGTCTACATGCAATAAATGCTGGAGAGGGTGTGGAGAGAAGGGAACCCTCTTACACTCTTGTTGGGAATGCAAACTAGTATAGCCACTACGGAGAACAGTGTGGAGATTCCTCAAAAATTGGAAATAGAACTGCCATATGATCCAGCAATCGCACTCCTGAGCATACACACCAAGGAAACCAGAATTGAAAGAGACACATGGACTCCAATGTTCATTGCAGCACTGTTTATAATAGCCAGGACATGGAAGCAATCTAGATGTCCATCTGCAGACGAATGGATAAGAAAGCTTTGGTACATATACACAATGGAGTATTACTCAGCCATAAAAAGAATGCATTTGAATCAGTTCTAATGAGGTGGATGAAACTGGAGCCTATTATACAGAGTGAAGTAAGCCAGAAAGAAAAACACCAATACAGTATACTAACTGATATATATGGAATTTAGAAAGATGCAAATGATAACCCTGTATACGAGACAGCAAAAGAGACACAGATGTATGGAACAGTCTTTGGGACTCTGTGGGAGAGGGTGAAGGTGGGACGATTTGGGAGCATGGCACTGAAACATGTATGTTGTCATATGTGAAATGAATCACCAGTTCAGGGTCGAAGCATGTTACAGGATGCTCGGGGCTGGTGTGCGTGGATGACCCAGAGGGAGAATAAAGGGAGGAGTGAGGTGGGAGGGGGGTTTATGAGGGGGAACTCATGTACACCCGGGGCGGATTCATGTCAAATGTATTGCAAAACCAACCAATATAATATTGTAAAATAATTAGCCTCTAATTTAAAAAAATTAAAAAAAATAAAATTAAGTTTGAGACTCCATAAAAGTCTCAGCAAAAAAAAAAAAAAAAAAAACAACGGGGGTCTATGGTTATATAAATAATCAGGTTAAGTTTATTGAGAACAGATCTATTTTTTAAACAAGTCTTAATTTGGTTATATTTGGTAAAATTGAGGGTGATTTTAGGGAGGAAAGGATGTTTCAATAAATGTTAAATCCCAGTTTGTTAATGGCAGTCTACCAATGGAGGTAGTAAGACTCATTTCTTGGATTGTTCCTTGCTGTTATGTGATATTAATGTAAAATTTAATTGAATTCTTAAAGAACACCCTAAGTTTGTTTCTGAAGCTTATCTCAGTGATCTATCTTTGGATGAAGATCAGATGCCTCGTTACCTGCAACCAGGACTAAAAAAAAAAAAAAAGGACATAATTTAAAGGACTGTGTCCAACCTGGATGGAAGGACTTTTTTCAGAAGAAACTACACTACACCAGGATGAGAAGACGATGACATCAGATGTAGACAGCTTGCCCAAGATGCTCAATCTGATTCGTATGATCATTTATAATGTTTTCTTGACTTCTTAGTCCTCTGCATATAAATCAAATGCTTTTCTACCATAGGCCTGATCCTATGCTAGTTTTAGAAATTAATCCAATTGTCAGGTTTGTAGACATGTAAAAGCTCATTCGGCTTATACAAAAACTCTGTTAGACTTGTGCCATCCTAATGTCCTTAAACCATGGCAACAGTCTGCTTCTAAATTGGAAAATTAAAAACAATAGCTGGAAATCAGAGTCAGGGCTATGGGAAACCCAAGAGGGCTGCTTGGCTTTTCCCAGCTCCCTGACAAACCTCATTTTTTATTTGATGGGTTAAAGCCTCCCTGGCTACAGGGCCTCCATAATGAAAAATCACGGAATATTAAGTTTTGTAAATTGTTAAATTAAGTTTCTAGTTTTGTTAATGTCTAGTGTTTATTAAGACTCACTGCTGAGACAGTTCCTTGTTATGTGATACTGCTAAAAGATTTAATTAAGTTATTAACAAGGACACTCTAGGTTAGTTTCTAAGGCTTATCTCAGTAACCAATCTTCAGATAAAGGTCAGATGCTCCATAATGTACAACAAGGAGATTAACACCAGACTATAATCACTTAACAAATGAAATCAGGTGACTTGGGGTATACCAGGGTTTATCTAATGAAAGTTCTTGACTTAAAATTCTTATTTGACTAATAACTGCTAGCTATGGCTATATTATTTTCTATGTCACTTGTTTCACTGAGCCTGTGATATAATGCTGAACTGACAGTTCCATATGAGATCAATAATTGTAATAATGTGACTCTGGGTATGGGAAAAAGCAACAAGAGGAAATATTTTCCTGGACCAGGAGGCTAGTAAGACAGTGGTCCAGAGACTTTTTTTGCTACTTGGAAGGCCTGGTCCAATTTTAGCACACTGAGTGGCCCATCACTTCCCTAGATCTGGGAATGAGCTTTCCCAGCACTGTGGGACACAATGGCCATGAAATGGTGTCACATGGTCAGATATGTGGCTATGAAGGGACCCTGCTGACTGGAAGTTGGTACTTGCCAGCTGCCTCTACAAAGATTACATCATGACCATTGCAAGCTGCTGACCTTCAACACCCCCTGATAGAAGTTCAGGGTGAAAATCAGGAATGAGGCACTCTGTGCTCTGAAATTAAAAAAAAAAAAAAAAAACAACTGGCAGAACAGGCCTTCAGATAGTTAGATCTTTTCAGAAAAATGTTTTATGTGTTCCAATTCTTGCATCTTCTCATACCTAGAAAAACACTGATGTCATTAATGGTGAAATCTGCTTTGGCTATTAAAATAATTTTTTTTTTTTTACAATTAAAAGTCAAAATAGAGTAACTATGGTTCAGACATCCTGGGAAATAACTATTTCCCAGATATTCCAAAAAATAATATTATGGGTGTGATTTCAGATTAGAAGCTGTGACCTAATGTAGAACTTAATGCTCCTGTAATGCATTTTTGCTTCTGTACTTTTGCTGCTTGTAAAACCAAAGTTACTCCATTTTAAGATAAGATTGTTTTTAAGTAAAGATTCCTAAAATTGTTTTTGAAAAAATAAATAAAATAAATTTTGGGAGTTGAAAAAAAAAATAAAACTCCATACAATTTTTTGATGAACCTCCCTTCCCCACTTTACCAGTGTTCAAGATCTTTTAAAACAGTTTTTGAAATTTTCCTGCTGTGTCAGCACCTTGTGAACACTTTCCAGTTATGGTATCAACAACCTGTAAAGGAATAAATAAGAAAAGAAGCTTAAGATAAGGAAAGAAGAATTTAAATGTCTAATAACTGCAAGCAAAGAACTGCCACATCAAGAAGCATTCCTAGGAGAAGAGAATTTTGCTTTCTTAGTTAAGGATAGAGTGAGAAGTATCCTCATAGATTGAGGTATTTTAATTCTAAAACAGAACCATGTACCTGATTTAATAATTAAATTAAAAAACAATTACAATTCCTATGTTTGCATTTACCACAGAAAATATTTTATGAATCTCTGTACTTCCTATATTATTTCAATTTTTACAATAAAGTTTCTAGCAAATTTCTATCCATAAAACACCTCATACTTGTTAAGGGATATTGTTTTATACGAAAATCTGGCTGACTAGAAAAAAGAGTAGTTCAGTGTTTGATTATTTCATTTACAAAACAATATGCCGCATACTTTCTTTTGCTTTTTTTAAGTAAGAAATAAAAAATTCTATGCTTTTCGTTTCATATTTATGACATAAAGCAAGGAATACCTACATGACATTCCTATTCATCCTAGATTATTGTTAGGTCTATTTGGACTGTTAGTATGTTTTTCTAAATTCTAAGAATATAGAGGACAGGGAAGACAGAGTTGCTGTTAATTGAAAAATATATTTGTAAACATTTCAATAATGAAAATATTAAAGGAGTAATATCTACTTTTACTGAAGTATGTTATTATAAATGTCTTGCCCTATTTGTAAAAAAAAAAAGACTTAAGCAAACAACTGCTTTATACAACCAATAAAACTATTTTCATCATCTGTGTAAAACTTTGAGAATTATAATAGGAAATAATGTGTATTACTGAATTTAAGTCACAGACTCTGCAGCCCACTGTCTGGATTAAATCCTTATTTTGCTACTCAAAATCTCTTCAACCTTGGTACACTGGTAACTGGTACACTGAAATTTTGGGGCTTTGATTTCCACATCTATGGGACAAAGATACATTTGTCATATAAGGTTGTAGCGAGAAATAAATAATGCCTCACTTCTTAAAGATAGAGTAGACTAGAGCAGACAGAAATGATAGAATGTTACTTCCAAGATTTGCAAAATAAGTATGGCTTCCATGATGGATGCCTTTTCCTCCGTGTCTCTCTCACTCTGGGAGAAGTCATGTGCCATGTTGCAAGGTAGCTTTGTGGAGAGATATGTGCAGTGAAAGATTATAAGGCCTGTTGACAATCATGTGTATGAGCTTAGAAGGTACTCATCCCACAAGCCAGTGGAGCCTTCAATCTCCAACCCCAGAATGTGGCCTCATGAGAAATCTTGAGCCAAAGAGACTCACCTCAGCCATGCCAAGATTCCCTGACCCATAGATCTTATGAGATAAGAAGTAGTTGTTGTATTAAGTCACTAAATCATGGGATAATTTGCTATACGATGATGTAAAACTATTGCAGTGAGTGTGAAATCATTCCAAAAAATGTTTTTATATTGCTTGCTATAACATCAATAATTCTTTATCACTTTAAAATTTCTCCTATATAGCAAACTTTATTATCAAGTTTTATACCTCTACTGTATTGATTTTAACTTTTTCTCAATATCATCATTTTGGTCTCTCTCACTATCTGAAAGTACATTCCTATGTAACCTTTAATTAGGGCAAATGTGTAAATCATACAAGCAAATACCTTAGGATGCGATGACTTTCGTATCAGTATGTTGAAATAAACCAAAAACTTAGGCCTAATTTAACTTAAAATGTTTTAATTAAGTTCAAACAATGAACACTATACTAATTTCTGTGCTAATTCCATAAAATTGTGAGCTAGAGAGACAACATTTTTCAAAGTAGATAGAGAATATCTTTACTTAAAATGAAATCATGGAAATTTTACACAGAAAAATATAACATAGTTCTGAACAATTGTTTTAGAATTTTCATAAGATTGATACATTTTGTTTGCTTTTTTTTTAACTGAAAGATTATTAACAAGAAGACAATGTATTCAGATGCAAAAGCAATTGGACTTGTTCAGATGCATATCAGAATTATCTTGAAATCTGTAAAATACAAATGCCTAGGTATTGCTTTTTTTACTCCAGAGCTCCAGATGTTTCCAATGATCAGTAATGTTTAAAAACAACTGGTCTATACAATGATCTTTTATTTTTATCTAGTTTGTTTCACTTTTTCTATTCATATTCAGTGCTCCCATTTCATTTAGCTTATGCTTTCCAATTTTTCCATCTCTTCTTTTTTTTTTTTTGATGGTTTTCTTAAGCCTTTATCAATCATAACGGAAATGCTTTTGTATGCACATATATAAATAATATGTATAATTTTTACATATTAAAAACTTATGAATTTTTGCCTAACGAAAAAATTTATGACATTTTGATTCCACTTGTTTGACTTAATATGGATAGAATACTAGATCTCTAATTTTTTAAAAAACAGATATGCAACAAGCAACAAAAGTTTACTGTATAGCTCAGGTAACTATAGCCACTATCTTGTAATATGCTATAATGGAAAATAGTTTCAAAAATAACCTATGTGTATATGTATAGTCGAATCACCTTGCTGTGCACCTGAAGCATTGTAACTCAACTATACTTCAATACAATATATATATATATATGTTAAAAATGAATAAATAAAAGTGACTGGATTGCATTCATCACACCAGAGCTCTGGTTCTGGCTTATCATGAGATTAGATACTTAGATAAACCATGTCTGCCACTTGGATTCCACCTTCCTCATTTGTGAAATGTGAAGGTCAGACCAGCTTTTCCCCTACGTTCCTTCTGTCTCTGAAATGTATGATTCCACTTTGTCCTAAGCTCTGTGGATACTCTAAGCTATGCTTATAATGAAATTGATGGAATTAATACTTGTAAGTTAAATTAGTGACTTACATTGACTGTTTATATCCCTCCAAAAGGCATATATTGAAAACATAATGCCCTGGGTGATGGATTAGGGGACTAGGATGGCCTTTGGGAGGTAATTAGGTCATCAGAGCCCAGGCTTTATAAATGGGACCTTATTTAAAAAGGCCTTAGAGAGTTCCCTTCCCCTCCTAACATAAGAGGTTACAGCAAGAAGATGGCCTTAAATGAACCAGAAGTAGGCCTTTCCCAAACATAGAATCTGACCATATAGGCAATCTGATTTTGGACTTCTACCCTCCAGAAGTCATGTAAAGAAAATATTGGTTGTTTGTAAGGTACCCAGTCTATGATATTTTGTCGTAGCAACCCTAAAAGACGAAGACAGAGACCAACGTATTGGATCATTTGTTCAAGTTACTTTCACCAGCCTTCCTGAATAAAAATCACTTCTTTCTAGTATATGCCTTCATAACAGGCCTTCCCAAGAGAAATTTCCTCTGGTTTTAGTTACAAAGGCAGGAAACTGGCAAAGAATATAATATTGGTGTATTGACCATGTGGCCTTTTTAACATTTTATGGCAAAATTTGAAGCTTTATCTTCAGTGAGTATATTCTTTGCTTCTAAATGTTTTGAAAGAATTAAAACTACCTCTAGCAAGAGACATTCACATTGCAACTTCTTCCTAAAGTACAATAGGTAAAGCCTCACATAGAACCTGAAGTCCTCTATTACAGCAATTATGGATGGTTATTACTTTTGATTAAAAT
Organism: Moschus berezovskii; assembly: GCF_049115385.1. Taxonomy (NCBI): domain Eukaryota; kingdom Metazoa; phylum Chordata; class Mammalia; order Artiodactyla; family Moschidae; genus Moschus; species Moschus berezovskii. Next base: position 68,672,269 of record NC_142461.1, read on the forward strand.
TAAATTAAATAGCACTTGAGAAATAAGGAGAGATTTAATTATACTATAAAAACTGTCAGGCTTTCATTTTTAACATCTGTTACACATTCATGCCAGTAGCAATGGTATGGAGTATTTGCCAGACACCTAGTCAACAAGCCCCAATGAATCATCTAAGCGTTGAGGCAGTGTGATTTCAAACAGCATCCTTTCCAAATCTGATGACTTGATCCAAGTTAAATACATTTCAGGACTTCCTGACTCTAATTTTTCTTCATTTTATGGGGTGGGAGGGAGTGTTTCCAGCTCTTTTGATCTCATTATGATGGATTTGATCTGGCACATCGTGGCTATACTACAGGAAAGACCTGGAATGCTGCAAAGAGCATTGTTTCCCTGAAAGATGCCACATGTGGAGTGTTTTGTTGCCCTCGTGTTATGTTTCTGTAAAGGTTATTTTTAGCTTTGATATTTAAAAGGAAAAATCATTGGAACCCTCAGCTCCGGAAAATGTTTTTGGCCTAAAGAGTTTGGATCAATGTTAACTAATTAGCAGGCAGGCAGGAGGGACTCAGGCAGTAAACAGACGATGCATTTCTAGTAGGCAAACTCTCTCCTTTCAGTTCTTTCAGTCATCAATAGATGGACCAGAGAACTGGCCTGTAACTTTATGAAAGTAATAGCCACTCTGGACCTCAGCTTTCCTGTGTTTAAGAAGAGGATTTGGATATGCATGCCTAGCTTTAAAATTCAAAAATTTTCAAGAGTCCTTATCTCAAGGTGATTGAGCTTATGACTCATGTTTTCTTCGTAATTTTAGTGACTTTTATTTATTCATTTATTGCTTTTTCTCTTCCCCTCCTCCTTCTTCTCCTTCTTCCTTCTCCTTTTTAACAACAACAACAACAAAATAACTTAGGTTGCTTTCAAAATAATAAAAAAATCCTATTTCCTTTTTGTAAAAAAATATCAAGTTTAGAGATATTTCTCCTCTCTATTATTTTCAGTTATGACACACCTGATGTCAACTTCCTCTGTGACCTCCCATACATTACTGGGAGCCAGAAACATGAGTCTTTGGCAATTATGAATTACAAGAAGGTCCTTCCTATGATTGTGCTGCAATGTTGTTCACTGCAGTCCAGACTGTCCCATTCCCTTGCAGGGATTTATGCCTTTAGAGGTAACTGGTGTTTTCTTGGTCCTGGAGACATCCTTAGGCTCTTGTGACAGGCATAAGGGGCATAGATTTAGCATTATCTATCATAGGTGTATTTTGCTTCCCTCTCTTTGCTTTTTCTGCACTTAATTTCAAATGTATCCAGGTCATCTTATCTCCCACTTTATTGAATAAATCTTTACTTAGGATCGTCTGTGTGTTCGACATTGTCTGGGGGCCTGGTTATATAACATGATCCATTTCCTCATGGAGCTTATGCTCTAATTATAAGGTCACTTTGTGACTATGCAGTCATGTCCTGTAAACTCCCTTCTGATAACAGCTGAGAAGCCATGGGCTTCTGCACCTTTCTCAGTGAGGAACCAAATAGCAAGACCTATTTGTGAAACAATAATGGAGGATGTCACTTATTGAGTTATTTCAATGTATAGAAACAAACTGCAAACGTTTATAACCTTCAAAATTGATGCCATTACATTTGAACAATTAAGAAATATTTTACAGGTAAGGAAATGGAAACTAATAAAATTATATTGTTTCTCTAAAGTTGCACAACTTAGGATCCATACAAGCACAATTGGACCCAGACTTTCCTAACTTCAAAGACATACTCTTGCCTTTATACCACATTGTGGTATAAATGAACTGCTAGCTGAATCATACAAATTTGGGGAAGTTAAAAATTTCTGCCATGAACTATTTTTTTCTCACTAATTTGATTAATCCTGCAACCCACTGGTTGTTTATTATTTAGATCACAGTATTTTCTCTTATTAAAAATTAGAATGCATGAAAAAGATAATGAATTAAACTATTACCACTTATTAGCATTTTGTTGATTTATCATAAAATTTCCTACTATGCATAATAAAAGAGAATACTGGCTTTAGGGTTCAATGATCTGGGTTCTTTTTCCTTCTCATCTTAATAATGGATGACACAGTTTGTTCCTAAGATTAATTACTTTGGTGTGGTGTTTATTTGTAGAATGTTGTGAAAGACCTTGTTGCTAAAATTGAAAGCTCTGAGATGTTCTTTTTTCCTTCTAGTGGGCTGCTGCTGCTGCTGCTGCTGCTAAGTCACTTCAGTCGTGTCCGACTCTGTGCGACCCCATAGACGGCAGCCTATCAGGCTCCCCTGTCCCTGGGATTCTCCAGGCAAGAACAATGGAGTGGGTTGCCATTTCCTTCTCCAATGTGTGAAAGTGAAAAGTGAAAGTGAAGTTGCTCAGTCGTGTCCGACTCATAGCGATTCCATGGACTGCAGCCTACCAGGCTCCTCCATCCATGGGATTTTCTAGGCAAGAGTACTGGAGTGGCTTGCCATTGCCTTCTCTGTCTAGTGGGCTAGCAAGCTGAAATTTCAGGGATGCTGGCAGATGACATGAGACTCTTGGGTCAGAGACAAATGACTTGATTATTTGCGAAGACCAAGCATCATGAACAACAGCATGTTTGGCATCCTTTCCCCTAAAGTTAGTCCCTTAATGGTGCTATAAAGAGGAACAGAGATCGTTGCACACACTGAGTTGCCTTATTGGAGTAGAGACCTAAGTTTAAGGAAACTGAATATTTTATACTCACAGTAAGTATGCTTTCCTTTGCTCCTATGAGGATAGTGTCCTTTCCTTCTAACATTCTTGAAAAGATAGTCCAGAATTAAGGCAGTTGGTGTTTCTTTCTACAAAACATGCAGATATGTCAGAGATCCATGAAGAACTGCATCTCAACACTCATGAATTGACCATGTCCCTCCTTCACGGAATTGCTTCTGGTAAGTCTTGCTGACTTTTTTGTAAATATCACATAGGCTTCTGTTTTAGGACCCTGCAAGCCATATGCCCAGATATGAATCTACGTTTTTTCTATGTTCATCTATTTTTTTTACTACCTTTACTTTTTACATCTTGATATACTTAATTATTTTCTTTCTTTGTATTAAGGTATAGTTAAATATTATTTTTTTTAATATATTTATTTTTAAATTGTATTGAAATATAGTTGATTTACAATGTTGTATTCAATTTCTACTGTAAAACGTAGCTCAGTTATACATATATATCTTTTTCAAATTATTTTTCATTATGGTTTATCACAGGACGTTGAATATAGTTCCCTATGCTATATAGTAGGAAATTGTTGTTTATCCTGTATATAATAATTTACATTTGCTAATCCCAAACTCCCATTCTTTCCTCCCCAGAAGTATATATATATATTTGTTTGAAGTATACTGAATTATTTTATTTTCTTTAATAATTTTGTAATGTTTATATTTTTGTGGGCTATCTGAGATGCCATTAGAAAATCAATTAACTACTATGAAACACACCACCTTAGATTTTTGTGACTTAAATAGCAGTGGTCTATTAATTCTGATGGTTCTGTAAGTTAGTTGGTTAGTTACTTTGTTCCTTTACCTGGTATCACTCCATGCTGCTTCATTTAGATTAAGGATAGGCTGGTCTGCAACATCCAAGATGACTCCACTTACATGGTAGGTCATTGGTTCTGGCCTTGGTTCTTCTTCACATGGCCTCTCATCTTCTAGTCTAAACTGCCTTTCTTATTTGGTGGGGTCAGGACAACTTTCCATTTGGGAAAAGGCAGGCTGAAAGGCCTGTGATGCCTAGTCTGTGGGACTTACAAGGTATAATTTCCACCAGATTCTATTGGTCAAAGCAAGTCCCGGATTCAAGAAGACAAACAATGTTCATCATTTCATGCAAGGAGCTACAAAGAAATTATGACCATAAACATGCTGTCCTAACTAAATTTTAATGAATAAACTTACTTTCCTCTGACTTTCAGTAAATCACTTTATTTCTTTGGAATTTAGTTTCACATCCAGTAAAATATAATATAAATTTAAATGACATGAAGGGTTCCCTTGAGATCTATATGTCCAAGTATCTATATGTCTTAGTATCTATATGTCCAAGATACTTTCTAAAGTGCCATTTTCTGAGGCAAACTTTACTGAGGAAAGAATAGAAAGAGACTATTGGCATTGAGCTGAGGGTGTATGTAAACTTGCAAGTAGATGAAAAGGTTTATCTGCATTATGCAGGTTGTACTCAGAAAAGGTATAGATGACCAGTGCAAAGGGAGTTGGGGAAAAGGCAAATGAGTATTAAACAATTTTGCTCATAGTGAATTATACAAGTTAAATCAAGCTAGATGATTCTAAATACAACTTCAAAGCCAGATAATTTAGCCATTTTGCCTTTCTGTATTTCTCCTACCCCTAATGAAGTTACATTTAAAAGAATTAGATATCCAGATGATTTGAAAACGAAACTTTAAAAATCACTGGAAGTTCATATCAAACCTCAGTGACTAAATTTGCTGTTATTGATAGTTTCTGTATTTTAGGATCTTTGGGTACAAAACGCATAAAGATAAGAATAAATTCAAGTAAAGTGAATTCACTGAAAACTCAATTTGCCTGCTGATGAAAATAGTAGATAACAAATTAATAGATTGCCATATTTATTAGGATTTCTTTTTTCAAAGTTTAATTATTCATTGCCTCTCAGCACATTAGCTGCCTTGTTCTTCATATAATTTGATTTAATGTTCAGGATCATGTGTGTTGCATATTTCAGTTTATATTCAAATGGCTTTTCCATCTGTGTAAGTGTCTATTTTCTTTGTATTTTTGTTGTTGTTGGAGGAAAATTGCTTTTCAATCCTGTGTTGTTTTCTTTTATACAACAATGCAAATCATCATTCTTCTTATGCACTTTTAAGTTTTTATTTTTCTTCTCCTGCATTTGCCTACCTCTGGAAGCACAATGGCTGAAAAAAAAAGCCCTATCTTAGTTCGTCTTTAAGGTATTTGATATGTTCTGTAACTAGGGTGCCTTTGGAAATGGTCATATGGTGCATTGTTTTTCTGCAAGTTAGCTTTTGGAAAATTGGGTTTTGACAAATTTGTCATTTTGTAAATTGGTTATTTGACCTATTTATTATTTAATGAGTTGGTCATTTTCTGGTTTTACTGTTTATTGAATCAATCTTTCCAATAATTGGCTATCATTTGACTGACCTGGGGCTAGCAGTGTGCTGGAGTCAGTGTGCTCTCGACCCTGAGACCGTACTGTGTCTGTCCTCTAAACTTCAGATTCAGTAGATAAAATTGGCCATTCTGAGAGTGTTTGAACCATAGAAATCTGCAAACATGTAAATAAGGGCTCTTTTCTTTTTGAAGAACTAGTTTACCAGCCCACTATTTCCTGGAATCAATCAATTTTTAATAGTAAACCAGTTAAAAATTCAATATACTCTATGAAGGTTCTAAAAAGTAGTCAAAATATTTGTGGCTTTCAGAGAATTATCAAATAAATCAATTCTGCATATTTTCACCAGTAGGTGATAATGACTATAATGATGATAAAAATAACAGCTATAAATGTTAGCCTCTTGTCTGTGTCAAGTACTAGAGAGGTCACTTTACATGTGTTCAATCCTCGATTATGAGTAAGAAGCATTATTATTCCTATTTTATGACTGAGAAAATCACAGTTCAGCAAGAACCAAGATCTAACTTCAAAACTGTTTTCCATTTTGCTTCACAGCCTTTTGCGGCTGAAATTCAGAGATTCTACCTCTAGAAGAAAATTATCTCGTTTTTAGGGTAAGGAGATTAGGGAACTGGGAGAAGGTTAAATGTCATTATAACTGTATTGCTTGAAACTCATAACATTAACGATATAACCTTTAAATTCACATATAGACCGAGAGTGCTTTGCTCCAAAAAATGTAAGGAGGGACTGACATTTTGGTATCTTTGCTGCAGTCTATTAGGATGTACTCTGACTTGGGCTATTAGTTATAAGTTTCTAAACATGTTCCCACCCCGAAAGTGATATTTTTATGGCAGGAAGGGAATTCTGAATATGCATTCTATTCAAAAAGGCACATTTGAGAGTTAAATAGTAATTTTGTGTTTTGAGACACGTTTGGTAATGGGACAAATGTTTACTGCTCTTCATCAGTCTAAGATACTTACCACCAAACACTTTAGTAAGTTAAATTACTGGCCATTTCATGCACAGAAAAGTCACTTAAAGTTACCTATATCTTGGGACAAAAGACATTTAGAGAGAATTCTGGAATGGGACCACCAATTGATGAACAATTATATAGGATGCCTGAAAGTAAGGGACTTATTGTAACCACCATAACCAAGTGTCACCCCTAATGCCAGCATGATGAATCAAATCATTTGCTAGTAGCCCATGTGCTTCAGGGAAGCCCTGGTGGCTCAGATGGTAAAAAATCTGCCTCCAGTGCAAGAGACACTAGTTTAATCTCTGGGTTGAGCAGATCTTCTGGAAAAGGAAATGGCTACCCACTCCAGTATTGTTGCATGGAGGATTCTGGGGACAGAAGAGCCTGGAGGGCTACAGTCCATGGGATCACAAAGAGTTGGCCATAACTGAGTGACTAACACTTTCATGTGCTTCAAGTTAGTTTCTAGGGAATGTATTAAGAACTGGGCACACTATAGTAGACTAACTGAAGCAATTTCAATTCTAAAAAGCAAGAGTCTTCAGTGCTGTTTTCCCAGTTGATCTTTAAAATCTGTGATCAACTTTTTTGATATATCTGTTTAAGTTTGGCTCTGTTTATTTCTTATACAGCTTTTTTCTTCTTCTTTTGTTTTTATTTATTTATTTGTGTTCTTTTTAATGTTCAGAGAAGAAAAAGACCTTAATCTTTAAAAATTAAAATGAAGCAATGGAAAGAAATCAAAGGAAATTTTGTTTAAAATCTCCTGATGGTTTTCTAAAGCAATTAATAGATAAGTTTTAAGTAATTGATGCAGATTTTATTTTAGCCATATATAGGGTTAGCAGTAAGTCGGTAATCAAAATATATGAAACAGCTTGGGATGTAGCTTGGAATGCAGGGAAAGAGAATTGTAGGAAATATCTCATATTACCTTCCTCTTTTTGTTTTTCTCTGTTTTTGGAAGATGAAAGAAAAAAATCAGGGAAGAATAATATATTGTATAAAATTAGCAAGTTAATAAAAATGAACATCAATAGCCAATTTTAGGGAATATTAACTTTAGTAATTAGAAAATTATGTTAGCTATTTGAATAGAGACTTGCATTTGATAGAAAAAAAATCCTTTTTATTTCTAAGTAGATAGTGCTATATTCTTGTTCACTCAGTTTTCTGATTAAGTAAACACAGCCTGACATTCAAAGACAAAAGAGGTGTTTGGTAGCATTAATAGTATTACTAACATAAATGAATAGGAGGGAGTGACATGTGACAGACTTGCAAACTCTAAACAATAAAATTCCAACTATCACCACTGAAACTCTTAAGGAATTGATTTTATTTAAATATTTTGTTTAATTAATTATTATTATTATTTTACTTTACATTATTGTATTGGTTTTGCCATACATTGTCATGAATCTGCCTCAGGTATACATGTGTTCCCCATCTTGAACCACACTCCCACCTCCCTCCCCATCCCATCCCTCTGGTTCATCCTAGTACACCAGCCCCGAGCATCCTGTATCATGCATTGAATCTGGACTGGCGCTTCATTTCGCGTATGATAATATACATGTTTCAATGCCATTCTCCCAAATCATCCCACCCTTGTCCTCTCTCACAGAGTCCAAAAGACTGTTCTATACATCTGTATCTCTTTTGCTGTCTCGTATACAGAGTTATCGTTATCATCTTTCTAAATTCCATATATGTGCGTTGGTATACTATATTGGTGTTAGAATTTTCCGTTTACTGAAATACATATAGATTGTCATACCCAGTCACTGTATAAAATCTAGAGTGGCCAAATTGAAACAGAAATAAGAATTTATAAATTTCTTGTGTTAATAAGGAAGGATGTTTCTTTCATTTGTATTTTCAATGCATCTAATATGTCTTGAACTTAGTTTGATGGTAATATATCTTTAGTAATGACTTACAATTGACCCTTGAACAATTCCATGTACATGTTTCCTCCCATTCTGAAGATTCAACAAACCATAGACCTTGTAGTACTGTAGAATTTACAACTGAAAAAAATATCCACAGTTAAATGGACCTGCATAGTTCAAATCCATGTTAATCAAGGGTCAGCTGTTCTTCATTTCTTTCTCACATTTCTATAATTATTTTCACACCAGAAACCAGCTTCTAGATTTCTTTCATATATGAATTCAATAAGTTGCATGCCTTTGGAAATGGGATTGTCTCAAAGCAGGGAAATAAAAGGGAGAAAAAGATGGAAAAGATGAAAAAAAAGATGAAAGATTAACAGTTTTTGTAATAAACACATAAAATATTATGCATCAAAATCATATCTATAAGGGCATATGATGCACTATACACGCATGTGTGTTTGTGTGATCAGTCTCTCAGTTGTGTCTGGCTCTTTACCACACTTTGGACTGTAGCCACCAAGCTCCTCTGTCCATGGAATTTTCCAAGGAAAGAATCCTGGAGTGGTTTGCCATTTCCTCCTACAGGGGATCTTCCTAACCCAGGGATGGAACCTGCACCTCCTGTGTCTTCTGCATTGCAGGCAGATTCTTTACCAGCTGAGTCATCCAGGAAGCCTGTATATATATACATGAAAGAAAGTGAAAGTCACTCAGTGGTGTCTGACTCTTTGCAACCCCATGGGCTGTAGCCTACCAGACTCCTCTGTTCATGGAATTCTCTAGGCCAGAATACTGGAGTGGATAGCCTTTCCCTTCTCAGGGGATCTTCCCAATCCAGGGATTAAACCCAGGTCTCCTGCATTGCAGGTGGATTCTTTACCATCTGAGCCACCAAGGAAGCTCAAACCTATGAACAGCAAAATCTGGATAGGGGTTTCAGAACTTTGCATGTGAAGACTGGGCCAAAGACTAGCTCTATTAGCATAACTTGGAAGCTTGTTAGAATTGCAGGTTCTTGGGCCTTGTTCTGTCTCTTGCATATAAATCTGCCTTTTAATAATAATACTGGAAGATTTATTTGCACATTAAAACTTGAGAAGCAGCATTTCAGAGAACAAGTGGGTCCCTAGATTTTTGTTATTGTGGTCCCCATACTGACTTGGCACTACCCTTCCAAAGGCTTGGGAGTTCAATCCTGCTGTGAAATTTGTGAAAGGTTCAGCACCCTTTCAATGAATTAAATATTTTCTAACGTTAATTTTTAAATTTGTAACAAATGTAAAGTGAAATGTTTAATAATTGAGGAATAGTTATGTATTGATTAAATAAAAAGGTTACAAAATCTGTATAATGAAGAACATTTATGATGAAATGCTGATTAAAAATTATATCACCTCTATAAAGCCTGGTCTTCCCTGGTGGCTTAGCTGGTAAAGAAGCTGCAATGTGGGAGACCTGGGTTCAATCTCTGGGTTGGGAAGATCCCCTGGAGAAGGGAAAGGCTACCCACTCCAGTATTCTGGCCTGGAGAATTCCATGGACTATCTATGGGGTCACAAAGAGTTGGACATGACTGAGCGACTATCACTTTTTATATAAAGTCTGATAGGGAATAGCAAAAATAATTTTGTTTGGATTTTTGTGATGACATTATTTGTAATTTTTTTTTGAACTTGCAGTTTTAATGCATCATTACATTCATTAAATGGAGAAGGAAATGGTAACCCACTCCAGTATTCTTGCCTGGTGAATCCCATGGACGGAGAAGCCTGGTAGGCTACAGTCCATGGGGTCGCATAGAGTCGGACACGACTGAGCGACGGAACGGAACGGACATTCATTAAAACAATATATAAATATTTCAAAAATTAATATTCTAATCTGGGATGAGAGGCAAATAGTAGAGATATAACAAGATTGTTCATTAGTTGATCATTATTAAAGGGGTCATGTACGGCTATGAGAGCTGGACTATAAAGAAAGCTGAGCACTGAAGAATTGATGCTTTTGAACTGTGGTGTTGGAAAAGACTCTTGAGAGTCCCTTGGACTGCAAGGAGTCAAACCAGTCAATCCTAAAGAAAATCAGTCCTGAATATTCATTGGAAGGACTGATGCTGAAGCTCCAATGCTTTGGCCACCTGATGTGAAGAACTGACTTAGGTGAAAAGACCCTGATGCTGGGAAAGATTGAACGTGGGAGGAGAAGGGGATGACAGAGGATGAGATGGTTGGATGGCATCACTGACTTGATGGATGTGAGTTTGAGTAAGCTCCGGCAGTTGGTTATGAACAGGGAAGCCTGGCGTGCTGCAGTCTATGGGGTCACAAAGAGTTGGACATGACTGAGCGACTGAACTGAACTGATTAAAGGTGTGGTATACACAGGAGGTTCATTATACCCATCTCTGTGCTTTGTTGTGCATAAAATTTTTCATTAGAAACATGTAAATAAATAAAATTGAATGACTTAGTTTGCAGCTTCTCCAGGCAAACATATATTAGCAATTGAAAGAGCTACACTTCAGAAATTAAACATTTTTTTATCTTAATTTGCCAATTAGTAGCTAGGCCAAGTGGTATTCGTCAACTTATTTACTCTCTGAACTAATGCAAAAAGTTAAAGGAGAATACTACATGACAAAGACCTAGAGTAAACTTTAAATTAATTATATATATATATATAATTATATATTTATATAATATGTATCAGTTCAGTTCAGTTCAGTTCAGTTGCTAAGTCGTGTCCAACTCTTTGTGGCCCCATGAATCACAGCACGCCAGGCCTCCCTGTCCATTAACTCCACCAACTCCTGGAGTTCACCGAAACTCATGTCCATTGAGTCGGTGATGCCATCCAGCCATCTCATTCTCTGTCGTCCCCTTCTCCTCCCACCCCCAATCCCTCCTAGCATCAGACTCTTTTCCAGTAAGTCAACTCGTCGCATGAGGTGGCCAAAGTATTGCAGTTTCAACTTTAGCATCAGTCCTTCCAATGAACACCCAGGATTGATCTCCTTTAGAATGGACTGGTTGGATCTCCTTGCTGTCCAAGAGACTCTCAAGAGTCTTCTCCAACACCACAGTTCAAAAGCATCAATTCTTTTGGCGCTCAGCTTTCTTCACAGTCCAACTCTCACATCCATACATGACCATGGGAAAAACCATAACCTTGACTAGACGGACCTTGGTTGGCAAAGTAACGTCTCTGCTTTTTAATATGCTATCTAGGTTGGTCATAACTTTCCTTCCAAGGAGTAAGCGTCTTTTAATTTCATGGCTGCAATCAGCATCTGCAGTGATTTTGGAGCCCCCAAAAATAAAGTCTGACACTGTTTCCACTGTTTCCCCATCTATTTCCCATGAAGTGATGGGACCAGATGCCATGTTCTTAGTTTTCTGAATGTTGAGCTTTAAGCCAAAGTTTTCACTCTCCTCTTTCACTTTCATCAAGAGGCCTTTGAGTTTCTCTTCACTTTCTGCCATAAGGGTGGTGTCATCTGCATATCTGAGGTTATTGATATTTCTCCCGGCAATTTTGATTCCAGTCTGTGCTTCTTCCAGCCCAGCGTTCCTCATGATGTACTCTGCATATTAGTTTATACAATATAATATTATATATTGTATGTTATGCATAGTACATATATATTATATAAATGTACATATACAAACACACACACACAAAAGGTCCTTGGCACCAATCATGAAACATATTAGATATAAATTAATGTTAATTCTCCATTTTCTCTTTCTCATCTTTGCCTCTCATTTTCATGCTAGCTGCCCTAAAGTAGTCAAAATTGTTAGAATATAACTCATGTATTGTTTTTAAGTCCAGACAAGATCTGTAATTTAAATTGAAGTAAGCTACAATATGATTTTTCTTGTAAATTATTAATGGGGCATATAGAATAAAGTAGATGGTTGTAAATTAGTCTATAATTTAATAAATAATAATAACAGGTAGTGTTTATTGAATGTTTCGATAGTTAAGGCAATATTTTGTATTTTGGTTGTGTTAATATCTTTAATCCTCCAAATAACTCAAAACTTAGCTATGGTCCATAAGACAAATGATTGCCTTTTACAGATGAGGGAAATTAAAAAGTTAGGTACCATGACTAAAGTCACAGATGTGGCAGGTGATGGTCTAATATTTAACTCTAGGATAGAGGGTGATAAACTACAGCCTGTTGGACAAATCTGGCCCGCCATTTGTTTCTGTGTGGGTTATGAGTTATGAACTGTTTTTACATTTTTAATGAGTGAGAAAAAAATCAAAAGGCTAATAATATTTTGTGATTTGTGAAAATTATTTGACATTTAAGTGTCCATAAGAATATTTATTAGAACACAGTCATACCTTTTCATTTACATATGCCTATGACTCAGCCTAAGAGTTAAGTAATTAAAACAGCTATCCTTAAGGTCTAAGAAGTCTAAATTATTTACAGTCTGATCCTTTACAGAAAAAGTGTGCTGATCTGTGTTCTGGGCAGTCTGACACTAGTCAATTGACTCAATTACTTATTCTAAACTAATCCACTAAATCCTAACACAAAATGTCCTTTTAAAATTCATTTACTAGAGACTTCCCTTGTAGTTCAGTGGTTAAGACTTGCAATCTCAATGCAGGGGCATGGTGTTTGATCCCTGGTTGGGGAATCAGGGTCCCACATGTTGTGGGCTGTGTCCAAAAATTAAAAAAATAATAAAATAAAATTCATGTACCAAAAGAATAATTGAAGAAGAAGGAGAAAGACATGCAGCAGAGTGGAGAGATGAAGAGGAAGAGAAGAAAAGATACAAAGAGGCTTTTTTTTCCTGATAACTTCCACATGGGTGTTTATTTTTACACGGCTAATCTTAGAAGCCAAGAGGAACACAAAATGGTTTGGCAAAAGTCAGATCAAGTTCCACATCCAGAGTAAAAGACAAGAATTTACGGTTTTGGCATGGCTCTACCATATGAAAGTGGGAAAGGAAATGGCAATCCACTCAAATATTCTTGCCTGGGAAATTCCATGGACAGTGGGGCCTGGAGGGCTGCATTCCATGGGGTCTTGCAAGCCATTGGACAAGACCTAGTGACTAAGGCACCTACCATATAAAAGAGACTGTAGAAAGAGAAAGGGCAGTGATGTTATGAAGAGGGTAAAATCTGGGTCCAGCAGCCTTACCACTGGGTGCTGTGCTTTCTGATACTCCCAGTAGTTTCCACTTTTCCATTTCCTGGCACATAAATTTCTACCCACTCTCCTCTCTTTTTCTATGAAGTTTCTCTTACCTTCATTGTCACTGAGCCTAAGTGTATTCAACTAAGTATTATGACAAAATTGTGTAGTGTAGATGCTCCCCTACATGGCCAGCTTGGGTGGCCAGGCTTGCTTAAGACTTGATTCTTGCCATCTGTTCTCTTTCAGTTCAGTTCAGTCGCTCAGTCGTGTCCGACTCTCCGCGACCCCACGAATCACAGCACGCCAGGCCTCCCTGTCTATCACCAACTCCCGGAGTTCACTCAAACTCATGTCCACAGAGTCGGTGATGCCATCCAGCCATCTCATCCTCGGTCGTCCCCTTCTCCTCCCGCCCCCAACCTTTCCCAGCATCAGAGTCTTTTCCAGTGAGTCAACTCGTTGCATGAGGTGGCCAAAGTATTGCAGTTTCAGCTTTAGCATCAGACCTTCCAATGAACACCCAGGATCGATCTCCCTCAGAATGGACTGGTTGGATCTCCTTGCGGTACAAGGGACTCTCAAGAGTCTTCTCCAACACCACAGTTGAAAAGCATCAATTCTTCGGCGATCAGCTTTCTTCACAGTCCAACTCTCACATCCATACATGACCACGGGAAAAACCATAGCCTTGACTAGACAGACCTTTGTTGGCAAAGTAATGTCTCTGCTTTTTAATATATTATCAAGGTTGGTCATAACTTTCCTTCCAAGGAGTAAGCGTCTTTTAATTTCATGGCTGCAGATTCCTTGCATTTCTACTGTTTCTAAGACCTGAGTTAAACCATGGTTCATGAGAAAAATGCCCAAATTGCTATTTGAGAAAATATCATCTTTTGTTTCTGCTGTTTTTAATGCTTAACTCTAGAACTTTATATGTGTGTTGGGGTGGGGGAGGTGAGTGGGTGTTCTGTTACTAACTCATGCCTGACTCTTTGTGACCCCATGGATTATAGCAAGCCAGGCTGTTCTGTCCTCCACTATATCCCAGAGTTTGTTCAAATTCATGTTCATTGAGTCAGTGATACTTAATCTCTGCTGCCTGCTTCTCCTTTTGCCTTTGATCTTTCCCAGCGTCAGAGTCTTTCCCAATGAGTCAGCTCTTCACATGAGGTGGCCAGAGTCTTGGAGTTTCAGCTTCAGCATAAGCCCTTTCAATCAATATTCAGGTTTGATTTCTTTTAGGAATATATATGTGTATATATACATAATTTATTTGTGTATATATGTGCTTCAAGTGGAAAGTGAGAAATTTGCATGACTAGTTGGATTTACCTTGGGGAAAAGAGCATTATATGTAGAAAAATTGCTCCATGTACAACCTGTCACATTTTTCCCCCTTTGTTTTGTGTGTTGCAAATGCAATCAAAATAGTGAAATGTGATTTTCATTTGAGGGTCCTGAGGCAAAACCTATAATAATGTTCTCCTTCTGTTCAGTCGTAAAAGCCTTAATAGAATGGATGTCATCTCTTGGGGAAATCCAAGATCCTCCTGAGCTTCTCTGTTGATTTGCCAGCTCTGGAATGTCAAATAGCCTTTGATCTGGCAGCAGCTGCCTACATAGTAGAAAAGTTAAAAAAAACAAAAACAAAAAAACACTCTACTTGCTTTCAAATTAAGATTATAGGTAGTTTAGATTCTTCACCATGGCTGGGGCTCTGCTTCCTCTTGGTGGTTCTGCTGGTTTCAGCTGAGCAGTTTAGAGTTATTTCATGTTTCTAAGATGTTAATGATTGTTTTATTTACATCTCTAATTTGAGTTGGTCTTTTGCAAATTCTCTGAAGACTATCCTCTATCTACTCTGCAGTAAGTCTGGGGAGTAAGGCTGGGTCATTATCATATTCTTTAAAGGCTAATGAATGCACCTCTGCATGTTCAAATCCCACTTCATTGCCCAAGTGTATAAACAATTTTCTGACAGATTGTTGTTTAGTTTAACTTCCAATAAACTGTGTCTTTAAAAATGAGAGACAAAAGCTGTGTGGTATTTGAGTGAAAAGGCTTTGCTCATCTTTTCTGAACTAGTTGGTGCTTTGCTTTGAGTGACTTTGCATCATCTACAGGCTATCCAATTGGTGTTCACCTCATTCAGACCTGGGTCCTTCAAATTATTTTTACAACATATTCCTTATTCCTAGATCAGAGATTAGAAAAACTATTTCATTGCAGATGTGCGCTTTGATAAATTGATGAAGACTTAGTTTGTTACAATGTGAAAATGCATGAGATCACAACTAAGCTCAGTAGAAATTGTCCATGATTGGTGTTTGATGTCTGCTACTTGCAAGGCTTTTATTTATTTATTTATTTTTTTTATATGTGTGGCTGAGTCCCTTCACTGTTCACCTGAAACTGTCACAACATTGTTAACTGGCTGTACCCAAGTGCAAAATGTTTTTGGTGTTAAAAAATAAATAAATAAAATTAGAAGAAAAAAAGTCTTTGGGTCAAATGCATAGCACAATTCTAGGTATGTAATAAAAATATACATCAGCCAGAAGTAAAATTGTGTGAAGTAAAATTTTATGATTTATCTAGGAGACCCTTTATTACTCTCTGTAATGTGTAAATTTCACATATTCTAAAAATTTACATTATGTATAGTAATGCTTCCCAAAATAGCTTAACACTTCCAGCTATTTCTATCCAATAGTAGACACTGAATTTTCAAATTCTAGTTATATTCATTCTTTTGTTTTCAAGGGGGAACAAAAGTAAAAACTTCATGCTTTTTCAGAACTCTTAGGACACAAGGATTATTTTCCCATTTCTTTGATATCTTCCTCTTGCCAATTTTAATTCCTAGCAGCAGCAGCACTCAGCACATATATGGCTCTGCATGGAGCAGAAACTTGATGAACACTAAATTAATGGGGACATTTTTCCTGAACCAAGAAGTGTGCAGCCCAAAAAGGAAATGTTAACAATTTTTATATTTATAATTTCAATCAGAACTACTGTGGGCATTTATTCCTCATTTTTTATGTGGAATGTATTAGTCACAGCCCCATTAGGAAATAGATAAGATACTAAACAGTGGGGTTTGAAACAGGGCAACTAAATCCAATGCAGCATGATTCTGGACTAGAGTCTATACTAAAATAAAGGAATGGCTATGAAGACAAAATTATTTTCAATTTTTCAATTGAAAAATGCAATTAATATGGACAATAGATCAGTGCTTCAATGCCAAATTTCCTGAAATTAATAACTGTACTGTGGTTATGTAAAAAAATATATTTGTTACAAATAAAGCATACTAATGTATTATGAGGAAACTGTTCTTAAAAATTAATTTTATCAATATATGTTCATATACACGTATGAAGAAAGGATATGATAAAATGATTATTACAAGGCACTAAAACTGATGAATTTGGATAAAGGAACATATATAAGATTTCTCTGTATCAATTTTTAAAAGTGACTATAATTTTGATCTTTCTTCAAAATAAGAGCTTAAAAAAATGTGACTGTAACTGAGTAGGATTTAAGGAAGGGATTGGTATACTGGGGCTTCCCTGGTGGCTCAGACGGTAAAGAATCCTCCTGCATCGTAGGAGACCTGGGTTTGATCCCTGGGTTGGGAAGATTCCCTGGAGGAGGGCAAGTCAACCCACTCCAGTATCCTTGCTGAATACTGAATTTTGGCTGAATTCTTGGAGAATCCTCATGGACAGAGGAGACTGGTGGGCTCCAGTGCATGGGGTCACAAAGAGTCTGACACAACTGAGCGACTAAGCATCAGCAACATCTGGCATAGTGAAGTGAAACCAAAAGAGCATTGCCTACTGGGGTCAACAGTAGTATATAACATACAACCTCAAAGTTGACAGTCCAATTGGAAGGAGCTTTATCAGAAGAACACAGAGAGAACAGTTACTTTGGCACTCTGAAGTCTGCTGTGATGCTGCGGGAGAAAAAAAAGCCAGTCGGGCTTCCCTGATAAAGAATCTGTCCGAAGTGCCAGAGACCTGGATTTGATTCCTGGGTCAGGAAGATCCCCTAGAGTAAGGGAATGGCTACCCACCCACTCCAGTATTCTTGCCTGGAGAATTCCAGGGACAGAGAAGCCTGATGGGTTACAGTCCATGGGGTTGTAACTAACATACTTTGAGAAGTAGCTGCAGGAACAAATACTATCATGTTTATTTTTCTGTCTTCATTTTCCCTGCTGGTGCTTCCCTCTGGATGAACTCAAGCAAAATTTAAGGGGTAATAATTCTAGAGGCGATCAATCCTGGGTGTTCATTGGAAGGACTGATGCTAAAGCTGAAGCTCCAATACTTTGGCCACCTCATGCGATGAGTTGACTCACTGGAAAAGAGTCTGATGCTGGGAGGGATTGGGGGTGGGAGGAGACGGGAACGACAGAGAATGAGATGGCTGGATGGCATCACCGACTTGATGGACATGAGTTTGAGTGAACTCCTGGAGTTGGTGATGGACAGGGAGGCCTGGCGTGCTGTGATTCATGGGGTCGCAAAGAGTCAGACACGACTGAGCGACTGAACTGAACTGAACTGAACTGAAAGCTCACTTGATACATTCCAAAGAGATCAGCCATGTGGGACATAGAACATGTCAGAAGGGTATGGAAAGTGGGACTACAGGGCATAGAAAGACTGTCCACCACACAGAGGGGACCTTTGGCATTTCTCATTCTTTATTTACCCAGCTTCTTTAGTAGCTCAGACAGTAAAGAATCTTCCTGCAGTGTGGGAGACCCAAGTTCGACTCCTGGGTCCAGAAGATCCCCTGGAGAAGGGCATGGTGATCCACTCTAGTATTCTTGTCTGGAGAATTCCGTGGACAGAGAAGCCTGGTGGGCTACAGTCCATGGGATCACAGAGTCGGATATGACTGAGTGATTAACACTTTCACTTCATTCTTTATTTACCACAGATATCTGTGTTGGTCAAAAGTTCATTTGAGTCTTAATGCATTTTTAGGCCAACCCAATACATGCAAAGAGAAACAGTAACACTGGTCCAGTCTACTTAGTGTTTCTCAAACATCTGATGGTCTTTCACTGATTATGTGTTCATGTGTTTGTTCATCATCAATATCAAACTAATTTAGTATCCAGGTTGTATTTTTGCAACATTTTGGCAAATATCCAGTTTCCTTAAACTGAGATTGGGTATAAATGGGACTATTATCAAAAACAATGCAGACTTTGCTTTGGACTGGTTATGGTATGTTATTATTTCGGAAATTTTAATAAGTACCACTTTTTTTCTGAAGGATTAAAGTTACTTTGCATGATAATTGGATACATATTTACTGATGGCACTGCAGGATGATGTGGATTGCATTACCCATAGTGAGAACACAAAGAACAAAAAGGCTAAGAAAATCCTTTTCTCAACTGATTTTATAAAAGCTGACTTTATAAAGCACATTTGCTGGATTTAACTTTGAATGTTCCTTCCATAAATATGAAATTTATAACATCCATTGTTAAGGCTTTCAAAAACTATTAACATTCATAAGTGTTGTTTTTTAGTCTCTAAGTTGTGTCTGAGTCTTTGCGACTCTGTAGACTGCAGCACACCAGGTTCCCCTGTCCTCAGATATCTCCCAGAGTTTGCTCAAATTCATTGAGTCAGCAATGCTATCTAACCATCTCATCCTCTCTTGGCCCCTTCTTCTTTTGCCTTAAATCTTTCTCAGAATCAGGGTCTTTCCCAATGTCTTGGCTCTTTGCATCAGGTGGCCAAAATATTAGAACTTCAGCTTCAGCCTCATCCTTCCAATGAATATTCAGGATTGATTTCCTTTAGGATCAACTGGTTTGATCCAGGTAATTAATGTAATTAATGCAGCACCTGTAGCTAGTTGAATTTTCATTGTTATGAATAGAAAGAGAGGGCCTGAAGTCATATTTCAACTTCTAAATACAGTTTAGCAACTCAAAATGTTTTACATCCTAGATAGAATTTGTCCTGTATTTCAGGGGTCCCCAACCCCAGGCCCATGGATCAGTACTTGCGGGGCCTGTTAGGAAACAGGCTGCCCAGCGAGAGGTGAGTGGCATTCAAGGGAGTGAAGCTTCATTTATATTTACAGCTTCTTTACATCTCTAGCATTACTGCCTGAGCTCCACCTCCTGTCAAATTAGTGGCAGCATTAGATTCTCATAGGAGCATGAACCCTACTATATTTGAATCATTCCCAAACCACCCCTCCAACCCTCGTACATGGAAAAATTGTTTTCCAAGAAACTGGTCCCTGGTATTTCACTGCTTAAGGTTCCCGTTTGTCAACTCTATTCAGGGAACCTTGTTCTGTGTTTTCCTATTGTGGATGCTGGGCTACTGATCCTCCTTTAGACATGACTCCCCCAGCTGCTGGCAGTACAGCAGGAAGTCAGACTTAGCTAATAAAATCAATCTTGACCCTTATATCATACCAACTAAAAATGTTAATTTGTAATTGAGAGAGTCAATTCCTAGGCAGATTGATAAGTCTGGGGTCCCTGAGGAGGAGAAAGAGGTCTGGGGCTCTCAAAGTGGAGCTAGGGGTCTGGAATTCTCAAAGAGGAGGAAAGGACAAACATCTTTTCTTTCCCCTTTACATTCCTTAGTCTTAGTCATATAAAACTTTTTTTTTCTTAAGTCTGGAACTGATGATTACACTATAAACAACTCGGTTTAAACTCTGTACTAAGGATTATATAACAACAATGTATGCTGCTTGAGGAAAGTTTTTCCTTCCTGAAAACCTTTTGGCTAATCCTATTATCGTAAAATGTAAATTATGAGACTGGGTCTAATAAGGTCTTTACAACCTTGAGACTTTATTTTGATTTATTGTAATAGCTAATTTAAAAAGTATATAACTCCCTTGCTTAGACTAGCAAGAGGGGACACTCTCTGCCCCCTTTTTGATGTCTATGTCAGAAGCTTTCTCTGTCCCTTTTTCACTTTAATAAAACTCTGCTACACAAAAGCTCTTGAGTGATCAAGCCTGGTCCCTGGTCCCGAAGCTAAATCTTCTTTGGAGATCACAAATCCGACATTGTTCACTGTAAGCTACAGAATCGTGCTTATTATTATTCAAATTACTAATATTTTCAATCATGCATTAGGCTAAACAACATGGTAGTTTGCCAAAGGACACTCTTAGAGATGAGAATTTTAAAAGTAAAATATGAACATGCATGATTTTTTCATATTCTGGAATACTGCACCTGTTGTGTACTAGAGATACAATAAATGGTAGTTGCATTTTCTTTCCCTAAGAACAGGAATTGGTAAACCATAGTCCACAGTCAAAATTGATCACATTGCCATTTTTTTAGGCAAAAATATATCAGCACAAATTATTATTTATTCATGTGTCTTGTGTCTATGGTTCTGCTTTTGTGCTACAATGGCAGAGCTCAGTAGTTTCTACAAAGAATTTGTTGTCTGCTGGTCCTTAATGGTTGTGTGGATCACAATAAACTGTGGAACATTCTGAAAGAGATGGGAATACCAGACCACCTGACCTGCCTCTTGAGAAACCTGTATGCAGGTCAGGAAGAAACAGTCAGAACTGTACATGGAACAACAGACTGGTTCCAAATAGGAAAAGGAGTATGTCATGCTGTACATTGTCACCTTGCTTATTTAATTTATATGCAGAGTACATCATGAAGAACGTTGGGCTGGAAGAAGCACAAGCTGGAATCAAGATTGCCGGGAGAAATATCAATAACCTCAGATATGCTGATGACACTACCCTTATGGCAGGAAGTGAAGAGGAACTCAAAAGCCTCTTGATGAAAGTGAAAGAGGAGAGTGAAAAGGTTGGCTTGAAGCTCAACATTCAGAAAACAAAGATCATGGCATCTGGTCCCATCACTTCATGGGAAATAGATGGAAAAACAGTGGAAACAGTGTCAGACTTTATTTTTTTGGGTTCCAAAATCACTGCTGATGCTGATTGCAGCCATGAAATTAAAAGACGTTTACTCTTTGGAAGGAAAGTTATGACCAACCTAGATAGTATATTAAAAAGCAGAGACATTACTTTGCCAACAAAGGTCTGTTTAGTCAAGGCTATAGTTTTTCCCGTGGTCATGTATGGATGTGAGAGTTGGACTGTGAAGAAAGCTGATCGCTGAAGAATTGATGCTTTTGAACTGTGGTGCTGGAGAAGACTCTTGAGAGTCCCTTGGACTTCAAGGAGATCCAACCAGTCCACTCTGAAGGAGATCAATCCTGAGTGTTCATTGGAAGGACTGGTGCTAAAGCTGAAACTGCAATACTTTGGCCACCTCATGTGACGAGTTGACTCACTGGAAAAGACTCTGATGCTGGGAAAGGTTGGGGGTGGGAGGAGAAGGGGATGACAGAGAATGAGATGGCTGGATGGCATCACCGACTCTGTGGACATGAGTTTGAGTGAACTCCGGGAGTTGGTGATGGACAGGGAGGCCTGGCGTGCTGTGATTCATGGGGTCGCGGAGAGTCGGACATGACTGAGCGACTGAACTTAATTGAACTGAACTGGTCCTTAATGGAAAAAAGTTTGCATTTCCTGCCTTAGAGCATTAAACAGGAGTTTCCATTTTTCATAAATTAAGAAATAATAGACCAAGTCACTTTTCCAATAAAGGTCCATCTAGTCAAGCAAGAGAGTTCCAGAAAAACATCAATTTCTCTTTACTGACTGTGCCAAGCCTTTGACGGTATGGATCACAATAAACTGTGGAAAATTCTGAAACAGATGGGAATAACAGACCACCTGACCTGCCTCTTGAGAAACCTATATGCAGGTCAGGAAGCAACAGTCAGAACTGGACATGGAACAACAGACTGGTTCCAAATAGGAAAAGGAGTACATTAAGGCTGTATATTGCCATCCTGCTTATTTAACTTATATGCAGAGTACATCATGAGAAACGCTGGGCTGGAAGAAGCACAAGCTGGAATCAAGATTGCCTGGAGAAATATCAATAACCTCAGATATGCAGATGACACCACCCTTATGGCAGAAAGTGAAAAAGAACTAAAAAGCCTCTTGATGAAAGTGAAAGAGGAGAGTGAAAAAGTTGGCTTAGAGCTCAACATTCAGAAAACTAAGATCATGGCATCTGGTCCCATCACTTCATGGGAAATAGATGGGGAAACAGTGGAGACTTTATTAGGTGGGGCTCCAAAATCACTGCAGATGGTGACTGCATCCATGAAATTAAAAGACTTTTACTTTTTGGAAGGAAAGTTATGACCAGCCTAGATAACATATTAAAAAGTAGAGACATTACTATGCCAACAAAGGTCCATCTAGTCAAGGCTATGGTTTTTCCTGTGGTTATGTATGGATGTGAGAGTTGGACTGAGAAGAAAGCTGATCGCCAAAGAATTGATGCTTTTGAACTGTGGTGCTGGAGAAGACTCTTGAGAGTCCCTTGGACTGCAAGGAGATCCAACCAGTCCATTCTAAAGGAGATCAGTTCTGGGTGTTTATTGGAAGGACTGATGCTGAGGCTGAAACTCCAATAGTTTGGCCACCTCATGCGACAAGTTGACTCACTGGAAAAGACTCTGATGCTGGGAGGGATTGAGGGCAGGAGGTGAAGGGAATGACAGAGAATGAGATGGCTGGATGGCATTACCGACTCGATAGGCATGAGTTTGAGTAAACTCCCGGGAGTTGGTGATGGACAGGGAGGCCTGGCGTGCTGCGATTCATGGGGTCGCAGAGTTGGACATGACTGAGCGACTGAACTGAACTGAGACCAAGTCAAGTTTGAATCAGTTAAACATACAAAATAAAAGTATGTTGCTTTCAAACTACCTTTTCTCTTTCACTCTAAGAAATTACAAGTGGAAAAAAAAGCAAAGACTAAGTATGCTTAATGGAAACTCAGGACATAAGGGTAATGGGAATTTTTAAGACTATAGAAGAGACAAAGTTTTCTTTAGCACAACAAAAGAGCATAACCATTTAAAAAGTACAAATTATTTTTATTAATTTGATTTTATTACAATTAATCAATACTTATATAAGCTTGCCATTAAAATATTTTGAACACAAGTCACACACTTAGAACATCTTTACAATACATATGTCTGACTATTCAGTCTTTCCTGGAATATATAAGAATTGCTATATTTCAACTTACCGAATGCAAAACAACACACTGGACAGGTATCTTGAACCACTTAATAAAAGAAAATATCCACTGGGACAGAAGTATTTGATAAAATGGTTAATATCATTGTTTCTCTGGGTAATACAAATACAACTAAAATAAGGTACACTCAGTCCTTTGTATCCAGGGGTTCTGTATCCATAGATTCAAACAACAATGGGTGGAAAATATTACAAAAAATTCCAGAAAGTTTCAGAAAAGCAAAATTTGAATTTACCTTGTGGGGTTTTACATTATATTTATAATTTTTGTGATATTTATATTGTATTAAGTATTATAAGAATTCTAGAGATAATTTAAAGTATACAAATAGATATGCCTAAGTTATATATATAGTACACCATTTTACAGAAGGGATTTGAACATCTGCAGATTTTGGTGTACACATGGTTCCCTGCAACCAATTCTCTGATACAGAGGGGAGGTTATATTACCCACCCAAAAGTGGCTATAGTTAATAAGACTAATAATATTAAGCATTAGAAAATTTGTGGAGAAACTTGAAAATTTCTAAATAGTTGGTGAGGAAGAAAATTGATTTAACCATTTATAAAAACTGTTTGAAAATATTTACCAAAGTTGAATATATGTCTTACTTAACAATTCCATCTTAAGTTTTATATCTAAGAGAAATGAGTGAGAAAAACACATACGCAATATGTTCATAACAGATTTATTAATATTAAGTCAAATGTAAACACAGCACAAGTATTCAGTAAAGGAATATATATACATTAATTGTGGTTTATTTTTATAACAAAATATTACAAAGCAGTAAAAGAATATATTACTTACACACTTATTCACATGGATTAATTTCAAAGTCATCATGTTAGACAAATGCCTCATGCAAAATAATATATACTGTATCATTCCATTATACAAAGTTTAAGAGCAGACAAAGCTAACTGATGATGATAGAAGTAAGAAGAATGGTTACACTTGGCGTGAATACATGCATGCTGTGCTAAGTTGCTTCAGTCGATCTTACTCTTTGCGATCCTGTGGACTGTAGCCTGCCAGACTCCTCTGTCCATGGGATTCTCCAAGCGACAATGCTGGTTGCCATGCCCTCCTCCAGGGTATCTTCCCATCTCAAGGATCAAACTTGGTCTCTTGTCTCCTGCATAGGCAGGCCAGTTCTTACCACTAGCGCCACCAGTACATACCTCAATGAAAATTCATTGAGCTGTACACCTAAGATTTGCTGACTTGATACATTTGGCTTAATGTATTTTTAGGTCATGATTTTAGACAACAACAATGAAAATACTATACACAATTTAGAGTAAATGCAGATATGACAAATAAATGTATAATAATTACCCTTAGAACACTTAAATTGGAAGCAACTTCAGGGATTATCTACTTTAACGTTTGATAATATTCTAATTCATCCTAGAGCTTAGTTCAAGTGCCTTAATGCCCAGGCATCAGCATATGGATCTTTTCCTACTCTATCAGTCTTCATTCTTTCATTTTTATCTAGCTTATTTGTTGATCTCCTTCATACGTGCTAGTTTGGCAAACTACTAAAAGAACACTGAAAATCACATTCATTTTAATATCTTGAAGGTCTTTAAATACAAATTTAAACATGCTTAAATATACTTAGCTTCATTATAGCCAGTGTTTCTTTAGTTTTGATTGGTTCAACCACTCTTCCAGCAAGAAATCTATATGAGAAGCACCCAGCTCAAATAATGTAGAAAAGAAGGTACTTTAATGAATTATAAATACATACAGAAGGAACATAATTCTTAAAATTATCTTTAGGAGAATGTTTTCTATTCATCCAGGGAATGGAAAAGATGGAGCAGCAAAGTAAAAAAGACTTGTTATGAATGTAAGAATCTAAAATGTTGAGCCAAGGGAAATCAGGGAGCTTGAGCAATTATTTTAAAAGCAGTGGATTGGTGTTAGTGATGGAAGGTGTTTATGTAACGTTAATAGAACTTTTGCATTCATGGGATTTTATATTGTGCCTCCATTTCTTTGTGAAAGATTATAAAATTCCATTAGACGGATAAATTATTTTGTTGAGCTGTAGAATAAATCATTTAAAATGGATATATGAGAGCACATTACTTAGCTCTTGAATGAATCAGCCTATCATCATCCAGCACCAATCTAAGTAAGATTTTTATTTCTCACTTAATATATGACACTAGGAAGCTTTTTTTTTTTTTTGGTCAGGATAATCAGAAAACTTTGCACTATAGTAGTTGATTTACAAATCTTGGCAATTTTCAAACATATTCACTGGAAATTCTGAAGAGATGCAGTAATAGAAAAACACTAAAGGCAAAGATTTGAGCTACTTTCAATTATTAAGAGTGTGGAATTTTTCTGCATATTTTTTGTGGGAGGGTGAAAATTAACCTGGTATAAGATGGACATCTGATGATAATACCTTTTCAACTTGCTTTTTTATAGTGATAATCTGGAATAGATATAGCTCATAGACAATTCCAAAGCTGTTAGCGATAATCACCTAGAGATTATTTTCCTTATAACGAAAGGACTACATAAACATAGATTGGACCACCAGCTCCTAAACGTCCAATAAATGATTGCCTTAAAAATCGATATCCACTGTATTAAGTAGACTGACAAACCATAATATATGTTTTAACAATGCCATAGCATCACAGTTAAATTGATTTAAATAAGGCAAAACATCATAAATCATCTTGTCAAATCTTGTAATCACAGTAATGCATCAGATTTAGAGATTTATGAAAAAGTCTTCATGGTTTTATAGCCTGTCCTTCATAGACAGAAACTAACAAGTCCTCAAATAAAATAAAAGTTCTAATCAAGTAAAGAACTATAAGTATTTACATACATTATTAGGTTAAAAGATTCTTACCACCTGTATGTTTTTGTGTACATATTGAATACTCATTTCTACTAATAGACTCTGGCTCAGACAAAACATTTAAAGGCATCTCTTTGTGCTCCTTGTCCTTCAGCATGCTGATTCAGCATATCTGGAGATATTGGTTTGGGAATGCATCATTCTAGAAACACAGTCTGCGTGGTTCAGAGTGCTGATTCAGCAAACTGATGATGAGCCATGTGGGGAAATGTGAGGATTTATTGCTGCTTTTAAGATGAGGGCCAAATCTCTGGGATGAGGTAAGGTTGATAGTTTGCTTGCTATTAGTCCATTTGTGCAGTGTACTGGAGATATCGAGTGTGATAGTTTAGATAAATGTGGTTATAAGCTCTGGGAAACAGGTTTCTTATTTTAAAAATTAAATACATTTTATGGCTTGGCTCTTTGTTGTTTTTAATTTCATTTTTAAATACATCAGAAATCAAAGTATACTTCTTGAAAATATGCATATTTCATATTTGACAACCATTTACAATGCTAAATAACCAAAATGTACTTTTTTTATTTCTGATAAAAGCATAGAATATTAATTTTACCAATGCCAGTTTAGTCGTAGATATAATTTTGAGCCATTAAACATAGAAGTTATCTGAGAGAATATGATTTTATGTGAATGCAGTCTGTGAGAGTTAAGGAAAAGATCAGCATATCCAAAAAGTTTCAGAAAGTCATACAGAATTTGGGTGAGAATTTATGCTGCCTTCTACAATATGCACTCTATACACATTTTTAATTTAACTTCAAAAAGCCCACACACAAATTTGATGCTTCCAATCTACAACCAACATTGTTAAGCACTCTTTAAAGTAAGTTAAATTAAATTGACATTAACACTACAGAGAAATATAAACAATCAAAAGCTAGATGATACAGCATAAGAGAGTCTTCCCAGGTGGTGCAGTGCTAAAGAATCCACCTGCCAGTGTAGAAGATGCAAGAGGTGTGGATTTGATCCCTGAGTCAGGAAGATCCCTTGGAGTAGGAAATGGCAACCCACTCCAGCGTTCTTGCCTGGAAAATTCCATGGACAGATCTACAGTTCTTAGGGTAACCAAGAGTTAGACATAACTGAATATGCATGCAACCATAGCATAAGACAGCGTAACTCAAATACCACCAGGGTTAAAACATGTTTAGGAGTCAAATTCAAAGGCTAATTTTTCTTGATCAAGCCTGAACATAATGAAGATTTTCCAAAAGACCAGAGAAAATCAGAACACACTGGGTAATCCTGCTTAAAAATGAGAAAACCTGCTATAGACCTTAACTGAGTGAAATGATGAGTCCTTGGAAGAAAAGGTGAGACACAATAAAATGCATTTCAAGGGCTTATCTTATAGAGCATTGTAAATTAATCCTAATATGAGGAGCCTGGGGAGCTCTTTTAACTTTTTGACTTGAGAAGCTAAATGGTAAGTGAAGAGTCAGAAAGTTGATTTGAAGTGAGTTATAAAAATGAATGCTAGAGAAAAATTGAGAAGTTTAAATGTTAGTCAGGGAGTCTATATAAAGTCTAGTTTAGAGATGACCTTCAATGTTTTTGAGAGACAAGAAGAAAGTAAAAAGTAGCAGAATATGTCACCCAATAATATACCTCTTTGGCATAAAGATCATTTTTAGAAACTGCAAAAATAGGAGAGGT
Source organism: Moschus berezovskii (assembly GCF_049115385.1). NCBI lineage: Eukaryota > Metazoa > Chordata > Mammalia > Artiodactyla > Moschidae > Moschus > Moschus berezovskii. Next base: position 68,700,271 of record NC_142461.1, read on the forward strand.
TCTGAAAATAATAGAAGTTACTCTTTGTAAGGGAAACTTACATTTATGAAGATAATCTCCATTTGCAAGTGTGTCTTACTCTAGATACCAGGAAGACAAAGATGACTAAATCATAAGAGAGTCATATGAACAGGAAAGGTAGGGTTTAAATCTGCTAAATAAACTTTATTATTGCTTACCTTAATTTTCCTTATATGTCTAATTGACTTTGCTTCCTCTCTCAATATTTTTCTTTTGTATTAGTAGAAGATGTGTTTAACATGGCAAAAAAAGAAAAAAAGTGGTAATGAGACAAAGACGATCATATAATGATAAAGGGGTCAATTCATCAAGAGTATACAGCAATTGTGAATACATGTACCCACAAATTGAGCACCTAAATCTATTAAGGCAGCATATCTGAAGGGAGAAATAGACAATAATTCAATATTAATAGGGTTCTTCAAAACCTCACTTTCTGTAATAGCTAGATCATCCCCACAGTTCAACAAAATAAGTTGGGCTTGAATCATGCTTGAGACCAAATGCAACTAATACACAAAGAATATTCTACCCAACAGAAATAGTATATATATCTTTCACAAGCAAACATGGAACATTCTCCAGGAGAGATTTTATGATGGAAAATAAAATAAATCTTAGCAAATTTAAGGATATTGAAGTCATTCCAAGTATCTATGCTGATCAGAAAATTATGAAACCAGAAATCAATAATAGGAAAAAAACTGAAAATCCACAAATATATAGAAATTAAAGAATACTCTACTAAACAATCAATGGAATCAAAGAAGAATGCAAAGGAGGAATCAACAAATATCTTGAAACTAAAGGAAATGGAACAACAACATCAAAACCTGTGGGATACAGCAAAACTGTTCTAAGAGAGAATTCTATAGCAATATATGCCTACATTAAGAAAAAATAAATATCTCTAATAAAAACTTAATATTATAGACAAGGAACTAGGAAAAAAAAGCAAAACTACAACCAAAGTTGGCAGAAGAAATAACACAGATCAGAGCATAAATTGAATGAAATATGTATTATAATATAAAAGATCAATGAAAGTAATAAATGATTTTTTGAAAAGGTAAGAAAAATTGACAAATCTTTTGCTAGCTTTTTTTCTATTTTTTTCAGAAAGTGCTTGTTAGTTGCTCAGTCCTGTCTGACTCTGCGATCCCATGGACTGTAGCCCACCAGGCTCCTCTGTCCATGGAATTCTCCAGGCAAGAATATTGGAGTGGCTAGCCATTCCCTTCTCTAGGGGATCTTTCTGACCCAGAGATCAAATCCAGGTCTCCAGGATTATAGCCAGATTCTTCACCATCTGAGCTACAGGGATGCCCAAAATAAAATCATAAAAAAAGGAATCAGAACAACTTATACCACAGAAATACAATTAATAAAGAAGAGAATCTATGAACAGTTATTTGACAACCAAATCTACAGTCTAGAAGAAGATACATTTCCATAAACCTACATCTTACTAAGACTGAATCATAAAGAAATAGAAAAACTGAACAGACCAAATGACATGTAATGTGACTGAATCAGTAGTCAATGAGTCCACAACACAGAAGAGTCCAGTTTAGATGGTTTCACTAGTGAATATTACCAATCCTTTGAAGAACTAATGGTAATTCTGTTCAAACTCGTCCAAAAATGTATAAGGAATATAAAAAACTCATCTTACTAGACAAGCATTGATCAGAAACCAAAGCCAAATTCAGACTTTACAATGAAATAAAAGTCAAATCAATTTTCTTATTATGTAAGGAAATGAAAAATGTAAAACTTCTTCAATAAAATATCAGCAAAATGAATTACTCAATACATTAACAGGAACATAGGTTATGATCAAATTATATTTATTTCTGGATGTAAGAACAGTTCAACATACACAGGTCAATAAGTGTGATATGCCACACTAATAGAATAAAAAATAAAAATCATAGGATTGTCTCAGAGGCAGAAAAAGCATTTGACAAAATACAATATCTTTTCAGAATAAAAATCTTTCAACATATTCGATATAGAGAACATACTTCAACATAATAAAAGACATATAAAACAAACACACAGTCAACATTATATTCAACAGTGAAAACGTAAAAACTTGTTTCCATCAGATCAGGAAGAATCCAGGTGTGCCCAAACTTCCCATTCCCATTCAAAATAATATTGGAAGTCATATTCAGAGCAATCATCCAAGAAAAAGAAATAAAACATATCCAAATAGGATGCAAAGGAGTAAGTCATCTTTGCAGATTGTATAATTCTACAGGCATATATAAAGATAATCTTAAGGACTCCATCAAAAACTGATTAGTTATGAAATCTAATCAACAAGTTTAGTAAAGTTGCAGGATAAAAAACCAACACACACAAATCAGTTACATTTTTATACACTAGCAACAAAACGAGTGAAAGTTAAAACAATTTCACTCACCATAGTATAACAGTAAAATTCCTAGGAATAAATTTAACTAAGGGAGGTGATAGAATTATACACTGAAAACTATATGATGAAAAAATTGAAGAAGACAAACAAGTGAAAGAAAGCCCTTGTTCATGGTTTGGAAGCATTAATATCATTAAAGTATTTATAATATCCAAAGTTATCTATAGATTCTATACAATTCTTATCAGAATCCCAATGGAAATTTTTACAGAAATAGAAAAAAATATATATTGCAAATTTGTATGCAACGTCAAGAGGCCTCAAATAGCCAAAGCAATTCTGAGAAAGAAGAACAAAACTGCAAGCATCAGACATCCTAATTTAAAACTATAGTGCAAAGTTATAATAATCAAAACAGTATGGTACAAACATAGAGAGGAATTAAACAAAACTGAGAGCCCAGAAATAAACCCTAACATATATGTTCAACTATATTTGACAAAGAGTTAAGAATTGTCAATGGGGAAAGGATGGTATTTTCAATATACAGTTCTGGGAAAACTAAATAGCCATATGCACAAGAATGAAATTGGATGTCTATCTTACACCATTCTCAAAAATTAACTCAAAGTGAATTTAAGACTTAACATAAGATCCAAAACTGTAACACTCTAGAAGAAAACTTAGATAAAAAGCTCCTTTACATTTGTCTTGGCAATAATTTTCTATATGTGACACCAAAACCACAAGAACAAAAACAAAAATAAACAAAACTTTAACAAACCAAAAACTTTTGCATAGTCAATGAAAAAAAATCAACAAAATAAAAAGAAAACTATGAAATGGGAGAAAATATTTGCAAATCACACGTGATGAGGGGTCAATATCAAAATATATAAAGAATTCAAATAACAAAATAGCAAAAAAAATTAAAAAAAACCTGATTAGAAATAGATAGATGCACTGAATGGATGTTTTATTTTCAAAGAAGACATATAAATTGCCAAGAGGTATATGAAAAGATGCTGAATAGCACTAATCACCAGGAAAATGCAAGTCAAAACCACAAGGAAATATCATTTCACATTTACTAAAATGGCTATCATCCAAAAACATGTGTTGGTGAGAATGTCAAAAATAAATAAATAGATAAAGCAACATGAGCATTGTTAGTGGAAATGCAAATTGTTACAACCACTATGAACACAGTCACAGATAATAAAACCAAAAACCCAGAAAACTAATCAAACTGATCACAAGGACCATAGCCTTGTTTAACTCAATGAAACGATGAGCCATGCTGTGTAGGGTTATCCAAGATGGATGGGTCATGGTGGAGAGTTCTGACAAAACGTGGTCCACTGGAGAAGGAAATGGCAAGCCACTTCAGTACTGATGCCTTGAGAACCCCAGAAACAGTATGAAAAGGCAGAAAGATATGACACTGAAAGATGAACTCAGCAGGTTGGTAGGTGCCCAATATGCTACTGGAGAAGAGTGGAAAATAACTCCAGAAAGAATGAAGAGACGAAGACAACGGGAAAACAATGTCCAGTTGTGGATGGGACTGGTGATTGAAGTAAAGTCCAATGTTATAAAGAGCAATATTGCATAGGAACCTGGAATGTTAGGTCCATGAATCAAGCAAATTGGAAGTGGTCAAACTGGAGATGGCAAGAGTGAACATCGACATTTTAGGAATCAATGGACTGGAATGGGTGAATTTAATTCAGATGACCATTATATCTACTATTGTGAGCTACAAGAAATTCACACTAATCCAAGTCTAAGTCCCAACCAGTAATGCTGAAGAAACTGAAGTTGAATGGTTCTATGAAAGCCTACAAGACCTCCTAGAACTAATATCCTAAAAAGGTGTTATTTTCATCACAGGGGACTGGAAAGCAAAAATAGGAAGTGATATCTGGAATAACAGGCAAATTTGACCTTGGAGTAGAAAATGAAGCAGGGCAAAGGCTAACAGAGTTTTGCAAAGAGAATGCACTGGTCATAGCAAACACCCTCTTCCAACAATACAAGAGAAGACTCTACACATGGACATCACCAAATGGTCAATACCAAAATCAGATTGATTGTATTCTTTACAGCCAAAGAAAAAGAAGCTCTATACAGTCAACAAAAACAAGACTGGGAGATGACTGTGGCTCAGATCATGAACTTCTTATTGGCAAATACAAAATTAAATCGAAGAAAGTAGGGAAAACCACTAGACCATTCAGGTATGACCTAAATCAAATTCCTTACAATTATACAGTGGAAGTGACAAATAGATTTAAGGGATTACATATGATAGACAGAGTGCCTGAAGAACTACAGACAGAGGTTCATGACATTGTACAGGAGGCAAGGATCAAGACCATCCCCAAGATAAAAAAATGCAAAGAGGCGAAATAGCTGTCTGAAGAGGCCTTACAAATAGCTATGAAAAGAAGAGAAGTGAAAGGCAAAGAAGGAAAGGAAAGATATACACATCGGAATGCAGAGTTCCAAAGAATAGCAAGGATAGATAAGAAAGCCTTCCTCAGTGATCAATGCAAAGAAATTGATTTTTTTTTTTTAGAATAGAACAGGAGTAGGAAAGATTCAAGATGTCTTAAAGAAAATTAGGGATACCAAGGGAACATTTCATGCAAAGATGGGCACAATAAAGGACAGAAATTGTACGAACCTAACAGATGCAGAAGATATTAAGAAGAGGTGGCAAGAATACACAGAAAAGCTATGTAAAAAAGATCTTCATGACCCAGATAACCATGATGATGTGATCACTCACCTAGAGCCACATATCCTGGAATGTGAAGTCAAGTGGGCCTTAGGAATCATCACTATGAACATAGTTAGAGGAGGTGTTGGAATTCCAGTTGAGCTATTTCAAATACTGAAAGATGATGCTGTGAATATGCTGCATTCAATATGCCAGCAAATCTGGGAAACTCAGCAGATTTTTGGCCACAGGACTGGAAAAGTTCAGTTTTCATTCCAATCCCAAACAAAAGCAATGCCAAAGAATGCTCAAACTATTGCACAATTTGATTCATCTCACATATTAGCAAAGTAATGATCAAAATTCTCCAAGCCAGGCTTCAGCAATACATGAACTGTGAGTTCTGGATATTCAAGCTGAATTTAGAAAAGGCAGAAGAACCAGAGATCAAATTGTCAATATCTGTTGGATCATCGAAAAAGCAAGAAAATTCCAAAAAATCATCTACTTCTGCTTTATTGACTAATCCAAAGCCTTTGACTTTGTGGATCACAACAAACTGTGGAAAATTCTTAAATAGATGGGAATACCAGACCACCTTACCTGCCCCCTGAGGGGTGAGGAAGCAACAGCTAGAACTGGACATGGAACAACAGACAGATTCCAAATTGGGAAAGGCATACATCATCCTGTTAATTTAACATATATGCAGGTTACATCATGAGAAATGCCAGACTGGATGAAGCACAAGCTGAAATCAAGATTGCTAAGAGAAATATCAATAACCTCAGATACGCAGATAATAGCACTCTTATCTTAGAAAGTGAAGAAGAGCTAAAAAGCCTCCAGATGAAAGTGAAAGAGGAGAGTGAAAATTCTGGCTTGAAACTAAACATTCAAAAAACTAAGATCATGGGATCTGGTCCCATCACTTCATGGCATATAGATGGGTAAACAAGTGAAACAGTGACAGACTTTATATTTTTGGGCTCCAAAATCACTGCAGATTGTGAATGCACCCATGAAATTAAAAGACACTTACCTCTTGGAAGAAAAACTATGACCAACTTAGAAAGTATATTCAAAAGCAGAGACATTACTTTGCCAACAAAGGTCCGTCTAGTCAAAGCTATGGTTTTTTTCAGTAGTCATATATCGGTGTGAGAGTTGGACTATAAAGAAGGCTGAGCACCAAAGAATTGATGCTTTTGAACTGTGGTGTTGGAGAAGACTCTTGAGTGTCCCTTGGACTTCAAGAAGATCCAACCAGTCCATCCTAAAGGAAATCAGTCCTGAATATTCATTGGAAGGATTGATGTTGAAGCTGAAACTCCAATACTTTGGGAGTATTGGGAGTAAACTCCAATACCTAATGGGGTGAACTGACTCATTGGATAAGACCCTAATGCTGGGAAAGATTAAAGGCAGGAGGAGAAAGGGAAAACAGAGGTTGAGATGGTTGGATGGCATCATCAACTCAATGGAAATGAATTTGAGCAAGCTTTGGGAGTTGTTTTTGGACAGGGAAGCCTGGAGTGCTGCAGTCCATGGGACTCAAAAACTCAGACCTGAACTGATGAACACAGTATGGAGTTTTCTCAAAAATTAATAAAGAACTGCCATATGATCCAGTAATTCCACTTCTAGGTATATATCCAAAGCAATTAAAACAGGATGTAGAAGATATATCTACCCTCTCATGTTCATTGCAGTTTTATTTGCAATAGCGAAGAGAATGAGGCAATCTTAGTGTCAGTCTGTAGATGAATGAATACAGAAGATATCCATGTTTGTGTGTTTGTGTGAAGGATGAATAAATTACATAGCAGAACTTCATTTAACCTTGAGAAAAATGGAAATAGTATCATTTGTGACAAATCCACTGAAAGTTGAGAATATTATTCTAAATGAAGTGTCAGAGAAAGACAGATACTTTATGATATCACTTATATGTGGAATCTAAATTAGCTAAATTTGTAGAAACAAAAGACAGAATGGTGGTTTCCAGGAGCTGGAGTAAGTGAAAGGGGAAAATATTTGTCAGAGGGTGCTAATTTCCAAATATAAAATGAGTAAGTTCTGAGGTCTAATGTACCATGGCAATTATAGCTAATAATATTGTATTATATAGTTGAAAGTTACTAAGACCATACGTACACCATAAAAAATGCTGTTGTGATATGTTGAAGGTGTTAGCTACTGGTGTGGTGGTAATCACATTGTGATATATGTATATCAAATCAACATGTTGTATATCTTAAGCTTGTGTGTGCTGTGCTAAGTTGCTTCAGTTGTCTGACTCATTGTGACCCTATGAACTGTAGCACACCAGGGTCCTCTGTCCATCAGATTCCCTAGGCAAAATACTGGAGTGAGTTGCTATTTTTTTATGCAGGGGATCTTCCCAACCCAGGGCTTGAAACTGTCTTTTAGGTCTCCTGCATTGACAGGTGGGTTCTTTACCACTTGTGCCATCTGGGGAAATCTTAAGCTTACCCAGTGTTATATGTTGATTATATCTTAATAAAACTGAAAAAAAATAAATATTTACATTTAAAGATTAAAAAGAATTGTTGAACCTGAGCAAAAGAATCTTTATGGAAGAATGCTGACAACTTAGGTCTCAACAGGGAAACTTGGTTTAGTAAATTATCACAGTTTGAAGTCTTATTGTTGGCCTTTCTGATAATTTTGTCAGAGTTTACTTAATTCAGGGATGCTCCTACACTAGCAAAGCTAACTAGATACCTGTGCAAAATATATATATATATATATTAGGAAATCTCCACAAATATTAATTCTATGATGATTCAGTTCAGTTCAGTTACTCAGTCATGTCTGACTCTTTTCGACCCCATGGACTGCAGCATGCCAGGCCTCCCTGTCCATCACCAAATCCCAGAGTTTACTCAAACTCATGTCCATTGAGTTGTGATGCCAGCCAACCATGTCATCCTCTATTGACCCCTTCTCCTCCTGCCTTCAATCTTTCCCAGCAGCAGGGTCTTTTCAAATGGGTCAGTTCTTTGCATCAGGTGGCCAAAGTACTGGAGTTTCAGCTTCAACATCAGTCCTTCCAATTAATATTCAGGACTGATTTCCTTTAGGATGGACTGGTCAGATCTCCTTGCTGTCCAAGGGACTCTTAAGAGTCTTCTCCAACACCACAGTTCAAAAGCATCAATTCTTTGACTCTCAGGTTTCTTTATGGTTCAGCTGTCACATCCACACATGACTACTGGAAAAATCATAGCTTTGACTAGAGGATCTTTGTTGGCAAAGTAATGTCTCTGCTTTTTATATGATGATTAATTTCCTATTTATTATTTTTCTCCCATTACTGGCTATTAAGGCATAATAAATCATGGCACTTTGCCTTCGATATGGGTAAGAAGATCTCCAAGAGAAGCTCTTGCTTTGAGTTCAGTGAATGGGACAGGGGAGTCTCTATGGGGCAGAGGCAATGAAAGAAATCTCCACTCCCTTTGTTCTTTCTTTCCCAGCTGTGCTCACAGGCAGTTCCCACTCCTGATGCTGCAATTCTCAGGCAGCAGTGAGCATGAAGGTAGCTGAAACACAGATACAGAAATCCTCCTCTCTGATCAGAGGAACTGTGGTCCAGAATGGATGGACATTTATGTTGGTTTTTACCTCTATATCCTCCTGTCACTTGCACACAACCAAATTTAGCTTCAGAAAACACACAGTAGAGCTATCAGAATAAAGCTGTGGCTTACTACACAGATGACCAGGAAAGGAGGCCCTGGAATCTGGAGAATGTTGGAGAAATCAAAGAAAGGAAGGAATTCGAAAATAGATCCATCTTAGGGCTCATAGGGGAATAACCAGAAGCATACATAAGGTCTATCAAAGCAGCAGGGAAATCTTTCCATTTAAGTCACCAGAGAACTGGGAACTGGCTTATAATGCCCCGTTTTAAATTTTTGAGCTCAAAGATGGTTTCTAAAATACAAATATTCTGAAGAAGGAACTAGCCTAATTTTGGGGCTATCCTTTCATTGGATTTAAAAATCCATCTCTTTGTACAGGAATGCAGTGGTGTGTAGGGAATATAAATAAGTTTATCTAGTCTCATGTATCACTGCTAACAAATTATAGTCCTTGGACCAGTTAGCTATCCCCGTTGAGCATTGTTTTCTTGATTTATAAACTATGGGGTTCATAATAAATATGATTTGAAAAGTCTTCATTTTTTTAATAATCTGAATGGAAAGCACAGTCACTTTTCTATATATAAATTTTCAAACACCTCTATACCTCCCAGGAATAGTTACTCTTATCCTAATGATCCTTGATTTTTCATTATAATTGTATTGCATTTTCATGTATATTAACCCATTTTATTCAAATGTAACTCCAGGGAGACAGGCAAAAATAATATCATATTTGCATATTATCTTTGAATTTATATAGTACCAGTTCATGATTTCATTACAATCTCATTAATGCTCAGTGAAATAGACAGTGGAAGTATTATTCTCATAGTTTACAATTATGAATACTGAGGGTGAAATAGTTGAATGATACGTCGAAGGCTATGCTTTATACTATGAAGCAAAACTAAAAACACAGAATCTTTTGTCAGTGTCAAATACTCTTTCTTCACATAGTGCTGCTATATGTGGAAAGATAAACTGGAGATTTTATTAATTTCCACTAACAGAATTCACTGGCCCTGTACCCTTCATAATTTCTAATACAATTTAATTTCTCTACCATTATTTCATCATCTGACCTTAGGAAAATTATAGTATTTTCAGTTCAGTTCAGTTCAGTCGCTCAGTCATGTCCGACTCTTTGTGACCCCATGAATCACAGCACACCAGGCCTCCCTGTCCATCACCAACTCCCGGAGTTCACTCAAACTCATGTCCATCGAGTCGGTGATGCCATCCAGCCATCTCATTCTTGGTCGTCCCCGTCTCCTCCCGCCCCTAATCCCTCCCAGCATTAGACTCTTTTCCAGTGAGTCAACTCTTTGCATGAGGTGGCCAAAATATTGGGAGTCTCAGCTTTAGCATCAGTCCTTACAATGAACACCCAGGATTGATCTCCTTTAGAATGGACTGGTTGGATCTCCTTGCAGTCCAAGGGACTGTCAAGAATCTTCTCGAGCACCACAGTTCAAAAGCATCAATTCTTCGGTGATCAGCTTTCTTCACAGGCCAACTCTCACATCCATACATGACCACAGGAAAAACCATAGCCTTGACTAGATGGACCTTTGTCGGCAAAGTAATGTCTCTGCTTTTTAATATGCTATCTAGGTTGGTCATAACTTTCCTTCTAAGGAGTAAGCGTCTTTTAATTTCATGACTGCAATCAGCATCTGCGAGCCTTATATTTTATCTATAAACTGGACATACTAACATTAGTCTTGCATGGGTAGATCCTTAAAAAATCATCATCTGATGAAAGTTCAGTTCAGTTGCTCAGTCGTGTCCAACTCTTTGTGACCCCGTGGACTTCAGCACACCAGATTTCCTTGTCCATCACCAACTCCTGGAGCTTGCTCAAACTCATGTTCATTTGCTCAAAAGTATAGCACTATAATAGATATTATTATTTAATTACTATTATAATACCTATCTATTTTATACTACTTTCATGAGAATTGAAACAATCTAACAGCTACTGGCACTCTGCTTTTGGGGTGCATTCTGTCAACAGCACTTCTTGACTCCCATTCAGATATCAGTGGTCACTTGTGTGAAGTGACCTATGAACTGAGACCCAGACATTCATAGGCGGCCCTGATGGGAAGTTCCCAAGGCTCTCTAGTAAGAAATAATCTTTACTGGCATATCAGAGATATATCACTGTTCTGGAGCACACTCTGTTCACTATCTTGATCCCCTACTTTGCAATTTGATGGAATGTGTATTACCCACAGACTTCCCAATCTAAGCACACCTGATACTGACTCTTGGCTTGTGGGAAAATAAAATAAACAAGACACAGGTTCTAATGCTGACTCTGAACTCAGTAGCTGTGTCATCTCAGGTATAGTCCCAGTTATGTAGATATTTTAAAATAAATGTTGCACACTTCAGTGGGATAACAAAATAATCTAGAAATCATTGTGATGGAGGAAATTGGGTCGATTATTTAATCAGTTTCTCAAGTCTCTTTTTCTGTTAAAATAAATGGCACATTAATTTCTTCTTTAAAAGATATGTTAGTGTTTAATTCAATGAGACAATGTGAGTGTAGAAGTTCCACCATACAGCAGCACTATGGGACATATTCTTTCCATTTATCTTTGATAGTTTCTGTTTTGTTTTGCTGTGTTTCTCTTGATTTCTGGCGAATCCTCTGTGTTCCCAAATTGAAGATCTTTGTTGTCCTTAGGTTACAAAACCTACTAGGATACTTATAATGTTGACTGTGATGAACAAAGATTTTTATTTATTGACAGATTGTTAAATATCTGATGTATTAATAATTTGATTACCTGCATTAAGTTTTAAATACTCCCTATAACCACCGAAAGTATAGACTGCCATTATTTCACTAACTGAGGAAACTAAATCTTATAAAGCTATATAAATTGTTAAAATTTACAGAGTAAATCAATAGCAGAGGCTGTATGTAAATGTGGATGTAAAAATCTGTATATTTAAACTAGCATCAAACCAAATTATTTCCTCTAGCAAGTCTGAGCATTCTTCTGCTCATCAAATCCTGGGTCCTGCACAGGGACCCCTAGGACATGAAAGACATAGAAAATAACTTGGAAATATAATGCTAAAGATACAGCATACTGAGCTCCCTAAATTTGAAAAGAGAAACACAGGGTAAGCTTGACATCTCCAATTACCACATGAAAATGATTAATGAAGAAAGACAACTAATGGTCCATACCTGGGGATACTTACATCGCATATTTTGTTGCTGTTGTTGTGTTAGTCAATTATGTAATTTCCATCACATATTTTGAGAAGTCATGTCTTAACACTTAGAAATATCATTAGAGCAGGTTTTGCTAGAAACCCAGAGACAATCTCACACTAAATGTATTAGGATGATTTCGTTAGCTGAGACTCTTAAATCGCCTGATTTCACCATTTGTCATAGGCACCGGGGATAGTTCTTCTGATATACAAATATCTAATTGTTTTCTAACATCCAAAGCAATGATAATTTGTTGTCTTTCTGTCATTGTGCAGTGTAATTTCAGAATAAGCCAACAAATAGGCATCATCCCAATTCCCTATAATTTGAAGAATCAAAAGAATTGTGTGTTAGTATAAAGACTACAAAATCAAGAAAGAAATTTTTATACTGAAAGTTAATAGAAAAACACGTGTTTAGGATATGTGTTCAGGGGTGGAGATGAGAATTGTTAGGAATATTAAACTTGATTTTTCTTTACAAATCCATTCATATTTGATCTGTTCAGGGTATGTATTAAGTTTATTTTGAAACTCTATAAGTTAAGTACCAGGATTAAACCAAGTACCAGATAGTGATGTATTTCTTAAGACCTTTGAGTAAAAGCAACATACATTATATGTTGCTGCTGTATAGTTGTGAAGGTGTCTGACTCTTCTGTGACTCCATGGACTGTAGCCCACCAGTCTTCTCTGTCCATGGGATTTCCCAGGCAAGAATACTGTATTGGGTTGCCATTTTCTTCTCCAGGGGATCGTCCCAATCCAGAGATTGAAGCCATATCTCCTTCATTGACAGGTGGATTCTTTACCACCACACCATCAGGGAAGTCCACATAATATGTATATTGCTTTACATTTTACAAAATACTGCTTTGTTTTATTCTATATATTCTTGGTAATTGGTGCATAGCAGTCTCAATAAACATTTCTTAAAAAAGAAAAAATTCATTATATTCTACTTATTTTATAATAACCCTGGGAATTGAGTATTATTACCATTTCCTGGTTATTCAGATGCATTAAATGTCCTGATTGAGATAATAAGAGCATTTCAGGTCACCCAAAGGCAGGAAAGAACTTGAACATACTGCTTTTCAACTTGAAAAGCCACGTATTTTCCCCCCATCACACTTTGCCGCTTACCTCTGGAGAAAATATGACCTCATCTGTAAAATATTAGACTTCATAATCAAAAGCCATGTAAAATCTGCCTAATTTTTTTCTTTTCAGAGTTTCAATATAAATTATAATTTATAGACACTACTCATTATCTTGTTTCATATCGCATATTCATGATATTTAATATTATTTTTTGTTGACTTTACCCTTTCCTATTGGTTTTTAAATAAAGTCTTAGAGGTTCCAAGAAAACAAGTATTTTCTAAAAACAAGACAGAATATTCTTTGCAATCGTGACCTGGATTAGAAGACTTATCTTCTTATCTTTCTGGAGGAAAAGATAAAGTTAAATATTTACATCTAGTCATTCTTTTGGAGAAGGCAATGGCACCCCACTCCAGTACTCTTGCTCGGAAAATCCCGTGGAAGGAGAAACCTGGTGGGCTGCAGTTCATGGGGTCACTAAGAGTTGGACACGGCTGAGTGACTTCACTTTCACTTTTCACTTTCATGTATTGGAGGAGGAAATGGCAACCCACTCCAGTGTTCCTACCTGGAGAATCCCAGGGATAGGGGAGCCTAGTGGGCTGTGGTCCATGGGGTCGCACAGAGTCAGACATGATTGAAGCAACTTAGCAGCAGCAGCAATCATTCTTCAAAAGAAAATGTTCAAATTAGTACATGTTATTTGAATGCATGTAAAAATCTTTGGAATGATATTCAGTTGGCTCCATGTTATAATTACAGTGCATCAGATCCACTATAGTTCATGAAAAACATGTTCATATTTCTGATCCAAGAAAGTACTGTAAGATCCAAATATCATGCAGTAAGCATTTCAATTCATACATAAAGATTATCTGTTCAAGGATTCAAGTACCATGAAAGTAATCAAATTGTGTAGCTTCGGAAATCACCAAGACAGAAGACCAGGGTCTCTAGTTGCACTAATGCAAGATTCTTGAGGAAATTGAGTGGAAAAATACTGTGAGTAAATCTGCAATTAGAGTAGTGAAAATGTTGGTCTCAGTAAAGAGTAGTTGGTGAAAATAATCACTGTGCCTGCACACCATGCCTGAACTTCTACTTACTCAAAATTTCTCCCATCGGGGTTTCTTATACGCCAAATGCCCAATCATCTCTTTTATTTTGTTTAGGTTTATTTTGCCGTAGGTGCCTTGCTATGGTGCTTTAAAGCTAAAGACAACACAGATATCATGATTTCTACTCCCAACATATGCTGAAATTCACTCCACAGCACCCTAGGGATAGACTACATAGCCTTTGCTTGAATACGGTCTGATGGAGAATATGATTTGGAAAAGAAGTGGTTCACACTAAGTTTTGCTTTCCTTAAATATATGCCTCTCTGAAATTTCTGCCCATTTGTCCTGAGGATTTAAGGACATACCACCTCAAAAGATTTTGAGCTGAACACATTTGAAAAATAACAAATGCACAGAGAAGCTTTCTTCAAACTCCCTTTATCTGAAACAGATCCTCATTTGTCATCGGTTCCCTTCTCAGAAGTTTCATCAGCCAGGGAAGACAGACTTTTGTTACAAGAGAAGAGACTAGAAGTTTGTACCACACCCAAACTTGGTCTCAAACTATCACATCTCTCATTTATTTTTCTAAGGGCCCATTCATCTTTCCTAATAATCATTTCAATTGTCCTAAAATTTTTTCTCTCTCTCTCCTGTTCCTCTATTAAGCTCCTAAAGCTCATCACTTTTTTGTGGGGGAGGTTGGGTGGTATTCACATTTTTTTTCCCATAATGCTCTGGGCATGCTATATTGCAAGTAAATAATTTAGTATACCTTTTCTTCTATTTATCTACCTCAATTCATGTCACAGACCCAGTTTCAAACCTAGGAAGGTAGAGGAAACATTTTTACTCCCCTACAATTCTAATCCCATTCTTCTAAGAACATGGGACTATTTTGATTTTTCATTCACGAGATTAAGTGAAAAGAAAAAAAAATACACAAAATGACTAATATTTGTAAAAGCACTTGGAATATCATTGGGCACATAGTAAGCATTTAATGAAGGTTAACTATCATTACTAGTTGCCTGGTTTGCTATTGAGCTCAGTCATTGAGTTTTCCTTTTGGTTATTGTATATCTATAGACTTTTATTTTCTGCTACGCCATTTTTAAGTTCTCGGTTCCCTATGAATATTACCAAGGCTTGTCTTATTTTTGACTGACAGTTTCACTTCCCTCTAAATTAATAATAAAATAATAAATATTATTTTATTTATAAAATAAAGTAAAACAAAATATTAGTAAATGCATATTTAAATAACTAAATATAAATAAAATAATATTAAAATATTAAATAATTAAGTTATATAATTTATATAAATTATATGTGATAAATATAAATTAAATTATATATAATGCTTATTAATTAAAATATTAAATAAAATAAATATATAAAGTCTTAAAATAAAATATTGCTTTATTTATAAAATAAATAAATATGTTCCTAAGATAAATAAATGAGTAAATAATGTTCCTAAGATTCTTTGGTTGTAAAATGAAGTTATTCATCATTTATTCTAGAACTATATAAAAGCCTATTATGAATCAACACTTATATAGGGGCATTTGATAATATTTACTTAGCTACTTTGTACTGATTTTAGAAAGACTTCAGTTCAGTTCAGTCACTCAGTCGTGTCCAACTCTTTGCGACCCCATGAATCACAGCATACCAGGCCTCCCTGTCCATCACCAACTCCCGGAGTTCACTCAAACTCATGTCCATCGAGTCGGTGATGCCATCCAGCCACCTCATTCTCTGTCGTCCCTGTCTCCTCCCACCCCCAATCCCTCCCAGCATCAGACTCTTTATTTTTGGGGGCTCCAAAATCACTGCAGATGCTGATTGCAGCCAGGAAATTAAAAGACGCTTGCTCCTTGGAAGGAAAGTTATGACCAACCTAGATAGCATATTAAAAAGCAGAGACATTACTTTGCCAACCAAGGTCCATCTAGTCAAGGCTATGGTTTTTCCCGTGGTCATGTATGGATGTGAGAGTTGGACTGTGAAGAAAGCTGATCGCCAAAGAATTGATGCTTTTGAACTGTGGTGCTGGAGAAGACTCTTGAGCATCCCTTGGACTGCAAGTAGATCCAACCAGTCCATTCTAAAGGAGATCAGTCCTGGGTGTTCACTGGAAGGACTGATGCTAGAAAGACTTAGTGAGGTAATAAATATTAGTTGCTTAACACCATGCCTGCTTCATTTGGTAAGGACTCAGTAAAGGTGACCTGGTGATTAGAAATGGTATTGGTAATGAAGGAAAACATAGGCTATTACTGGGATGTGTATTCAAGGGAAAGAATTACCCAAAAGCCCAAGGTTATAGCAGAGTTCCAGGGAATGAATCCAAGAAAGATCCAAGGACAACTATAATGCTGTAAGAGAACATGCAATAAATGACTTGTCTTAGGTGGAGGGTCACGTGACCTATTGTAGCAGAGCAG
The DNA here is from genome assembly GCF_049115385.1 of Moschus berezovskii. NCBI lineage: Eukaryota > Metazoa > Chordata > Mammalia > Artiodactyla > Moschidae > Moschus > Moschus berezovskii. Next base: position 68,716,935 of record NC_142461.1, read on the forward strand.
GAAGAGCACAGCCTTTAGCAGGCAGCCATTGTTGTGCCTCATTACTCTGCACCCTGTTACTAGGATTCAAGTCCTGCTCAGCCATTGCTCAGTGTCTCAGTCGGCCCTGCTCACAAGCAACCATCTGTTAATGAGCAACCATTAGTTGTCCCGCTCAGCTATTGGTCAACACCACAGTGGGCCCTCTCAAATAGGAACCATGGGAAAAATGATTCAGTCAAGTTTCGGTGGTGTGGTGGGCATCAGGTGGAAAGAGGCAGATTCAGGCCTTCTCCAGGAGGCCCTCCAGCCTAATCAGCTTTGGGTCAGTGGGTGAGCTGGAGGGCCCAGGGAACAGGGGGGACTCTGTCCTGCAGGACTCCAGAGCAATCACTAAGGCCCTCCACTAGCCTTGGCCCAGGCTGTGAAGCAGCAGTGAAACTCTTCTCCATCCCTGTTTCTGTGAGCTACTAGCAGTGGTAATATCTCTGGGTCACAGTCTGTGAGACCTGGTCTCCCCATTTGGTTGGCCTAAGGAGACTGAGGATCAGTTGTTTGGATGCCTGTCTTCCTCAGGTATGACAGCTGGGCAGAATGTAGGAACCTGGCGCTGAAGAAACTGACAACTGAGATTTGCTTCCCCTTAGCTAGGACTGGGACCTTGGAGGGTGAAAGCTGTGTCTTGGGACTTGCCTTTTCTTGTCAGGAAAGACAATAACATTCATCTGGTAGAGATTACAGGAACATCATTACCTGACCATGACCGAGCCTCAAGAATAAAGGATCTGACACCAAGACGCCTGTAACAACTAACCACAACCATCCCTCACCTTTTGCTTCTAAAGGGACTTGCTGAAAGCTTTCAGTAACTTTGGGGTTCTTAGGGCATGAGCCATCCATTTCATTGTATGAATCTCTAATAAACCTTTTTCTGTTCCAGACTTTAATGTTTAGTATTGATGGGCCTTACTCTGCATTGGAACACGGATTTGGGATTTTGGTAACAATATCTCAGATTCACAGCTTTTGGTAATAATTTGGGACAGAAATCCAGAATGGAACCAAGAGGGAGATGGAAATGTGTAAAGGATTTACACAGAACATGTGTAAAGGATAAAAGCAAAACTGCAGAAAAAAATGTAGTTAAATAAATGTAAGAAAGAAAAATACAGAAGCAAGAAAAATATAATACATTGATGTGAAAAATATAATCAAAATGATATAACAGATATTGAGAAAGATTGAATTCCTGACATTCAAGGAAGGAAAAGATTGATGACAAATTCCAAACACAAACTCTCACAGGGGTTCAGGGTTCATGGAATTAGGAACAAGAATGAAGTACTACATTCTTGAACACACCTGAAACAAAGGTAGACCCCCAAATGGCATAATTAACAGCAAGGATTGAACGTTTCAGAGACAATGGAAGTATGCCTTCTCATATACCTGGTGACCAAGGCCAGAAAAAAGAGCTGAGACCTAAAACAAAGAGGTAATTGTTGCATCTCTAGTGTTAGAAATATGTAAGAGAAAAAATTGGTACATGCTAACACAGGACCTAAGGAGCCTTTTGGTGAGAGTGAAAGAGGAGAGTGAAAAGCTGGTTTGAAATTCAACATTAAAAAAACTGAGATCATGGCATCCGGTCCCATCAATTCATGGCAAATATTAATAGAAGGGGAAAAAGTGGAAGCACTGACAGGTTTTATTTTCTTGGGCTCCAAAATCACTGTGGACAGTGACTGCAGCCATGAAGTTAAAGGACGTATTGTTCCTTGGAAGGAAAGCTATGACAAACCTAGACAGCATATTAAAAAGAAGAGACATCACTTTGCCAACAAAGGTCCATCTAGTCAAGGCTATGGTTTTTCCAGTGGTCATGTATGGATGTGAGAGTTGGACTGTGAAGAAAGCTGATCGCTGAAGAATTGATGCTTTTGAACTGTGGTGCTGGAGAGGACTTTTGAGAGTCCCTTGGACAGCAAGGAGATCAAACCAGTCAATCCTAGAGGAAATCAACCCTAAATATTCATTGGAAGGACTGGTGCTGAAGCATCAATATTTTGGCCACCTGATGTGAAGAGCTGACTCATTGGAAAAGATCCTGATGCTGGAAAGATTGAAGGCAAAATGAGAAGGGAGTGGCAGAAGCTGAGATCGGGAGATAGCATCACTGACTCAATGGACATGAATTTGAGCAAATTCTGGGAGATACTGGAGGAGAGAGAGGAGCCTGGCAGGCTGTAGTCCATGGACTAAGTAACTCAACAACAACGGCAACGAAAGTGCAGAGTCAAAGATTCAAAACGAGGCAGGAGGAAGAAAATATTAATTCAGGACCACCTGTGAGATTCCCTCAATCTTAGCACTTGCTGCCATCTCATCTTAGTGTCTGTTTTTGGTATAGTCACTGTCACTGCCCCCTTGAACCCTGTGAACCTCTTAAGGTGTCTATCCCATTCACAGTGCTAAAAAAAAAAACACATTTGAACAACAGAGAAAAGGATGCTTGAGTTAACATGATGTGGGAGGGGTAGGTGGGTGGGTCTTTCTAGCTTACCGTAGGTTTGTTGAAAGAATGAATCAACCAAGTGAGAAAAGTGCTCTTAGGCCACTCTTGACTGAGGACAAAAGCCTTCTACTGAAATAAACTTGGGTCCTTTCATCCATGTGCAGGAAACCCAGTCTTCTGACACCTGGTTATGGTGAAGGAAAATGCAGCATTTACTGCATGATGTTTATTGCAACTGAGAAGGCAATGGCAAGCCACTCCAGTACTCTTGCCTGGAAAATCCCATGGACGGAGGGGCCTGGTAGGCTGCAGTCCATGGGGTCGCTACGAGTCAGACATGACTGAGCGACTTCGCAAGGAGTCCAGGGTAGTTGGTGCTCAAAACACTCAAACTCCAAACTACCTGATGGATTTCAACATAAAGATTGGGTGAGGGAGGGGACTCTCAGGGTATATGATCAACTGGTACACAATCCTCTGATTGGTTGATGGTGAGGTAACAGGGCAGTGTCATAGAGGTTAACATGATTAATTCTCGGGCATCAGTAGGTCTGGGCTCTACATGTTGATCCTCATCAACTAGCTAATTTCTTTCATTTGGTGGTGTTTTAGCATCTGTTAATTCAGGAAATAGGCATCAGATACTATTATCTAGGTGTTTCACAGAGGAGTTACAGTAGTGGATATAGAGGAGGCATCTGTCTTGGGAAAGCCCCATAGGGTTCCTGTGCAGTTTTATGCACAGGATTGAAAAACAACCACAGTGCTTACCTGAGTTTTGGTAGAAGCAGTTATTTAAAGTTTGTTTGTTTGTTTTTAATTAGAGGGTATTGAGGGAGGTCATCAAGGGAATGTTACTGCAAATAAACCCATGATTGAGACCCAGGCAATAGGATACTCCTCACTCCCTCCCCTATCCTTGGAATTTGTGTTCTTCTTGACTTTCCCACTCCCAGAAGCTGCACAAAGGACACAATCTTGATATAAAAATGTGGTATTTAGACTAACTGGATGATGTATGTGACTGAATTCAGTTTGAGCCTCTATACAAAGTTTTAAGATTTGGTAGGTAGGTGTGGAAAACTACTTAACTTGAGGCTGAGGTAGGAAGTAGATGGACCCCAGGCTGAGTAGCTGGAGTGTCAGGCTAAACGATCGGAGCTTGTCTTCCCCTGATGTTTTAAGGAAAAAGATAATGACAGGAGTAGAGAGGAACTAAGTTCTTCTTGGGTAAAAAGGTAAGATGACCACATCTTTTATTCTTGACATTAAGGAGAACTAACCAACTGCACATGTCCAGGAAAGTTCCTCTGTAGTCAAACAGTGAAGTGGCACTAACACATCATATGTTCTGCCAACCGCTCAGAGTTTCTCACACTGGAATCCATCTTGGCTAAAAGATGCATGTGTACTTTAGGGAGGGCCCTCAATCAGGTCAGATACAGGAACAAAGCAAGATGATTCATCAGAGGGAAACAAAGACCTGGAAGACAGCCCCTGTATAAGCAATTTAAGCCACCCCTTAGCTCCCCTCTCTAGTGAGGACACTCATGCTCTTTCTCTGTTTAGAGCTCTGCTTTGCTTCTGTCCTAAATAAACTGCTCCTTTGCATGTTCTCCCACGTGCACTGTGCTTCCAATAAGCTCTGTGCCTGTTTCACAACCTTGGTCCATTTGAAAAATTCTTTCTTTTTCAAAGAAGACAAGAGTCAGGGCTCTGCTTCTAGACACTTAGCCTGGTTGTCTAGTGGTTAGGATTCCTGGTTTTCATATTTGTAGCACAGGTCAGGCATGAAACTGAGACCTTGCTTCAAGCCACTGCACACTACTGTCACCTCAAGATTAAGGCCACCCAAGAAAAGCCTCGGAGAAGGCAATGGCAAGCCACTCCAGTACTCTTTCCTAGAAAATCCCATGGACTGAGGAGCCTGGTAGGCTGCAGTCCATGGGGTCGCTACAAGTCAGACATGACTGAGCAACTTCACTTTCACACATTGGAGAAGGAAATGGCAACCCACTCCAGTGTTCTTGCCTGGAGAATCCCAGGGATGGGGGAGCCTGGCAGGCTGGCGTCTATGGGGTCGCACAGAGTCGGACACGACTGAAGTGACTTAGCAGCAGCAGCAAGAAAAGCCTCATAAGAAAATGTACTTGCTCATTAAAACTGTTCTCTGCCCATCTGGAGTGGTTTGCCTCTTTCTTTGGTAGCTGCCTGCCCATCTATGTTTGGGAACAGTTTCCGATTACAACTGGGAAGCTGTAGAGATTGTGACCCGACAGAATGGTTATATTGAATTAAAGTTTGATTACCTAATAAATGCATGATGTCATACAAATGTGAAGTTCTAAAATTTCCTATTCTTATAAAGATTTTTAGTAGCTAATATCTCAGATGATTTTAATTACTAAATTAAAGAAAGAAAAGTGAAGAAAGAACATAAGCGACATTCCCATCACAGACCACAGATGCACCATTGTAATCTCTTTATAATGCCAGCATCAAGGGACAGATGTAACATCTGTGATATAAATGAACTGTGCAATATTTATTAGTTTTCAAAAGGTGGTGTAGTCACATCCACACTTAGAAAATGTCAAATCCTATCTACCTCAGAAACTTTTAAGAACTGTCTGTTCATATGCCTAAATATTATCCATTCAACATATCCATCAAAAGAAAGTTGGCTATCATGCACACTGAAATAAACTCTCAAATAAAAAATAAAAAGAAACCATTTTTCCTTGAAAATTTGCTAATATTTATACATTACAAAATTGGGGTACCTGACCTAGATACCCAGATCAGTTTAGTATCAAGTTCTTGAAGAATTTATTTTTATCTATTCTTTATTTTCTGAGCTCTGATGAGATTTCTATCACAAGCATACAGTGGAAGCCTGTGGCTTCCTTAAGCATTGCTTCTCAAGGGTTAAAAGTGTGAGTGTGCATCTTTGTTGGAGCCATTAAATGGTACTTCTAGCAGACACCTGTGCCACAGTGTTAAGAGATTCCCTTTTTAGTGCGAGGGTATAAATGGATCAGAGTTATTGGCAAACACCTTGACTTTTTATACATTTCCCCTTTAGCTTTGAGGATTTTGAGGTCCTGAGAGCCTTGATCACCACATAGTTCATATCACGGGAAGCCAAGCCACATGGACACACACAGTCAGACTTGAATGTTGAAAAGCAGAAGAGCATACTCAGTCTATGTGTGGTACAGTCTGATGCATCAGGATAGTAAAATTCCAGACGTTCAGGGCAAAACACCATAAACTTCATGGTAGTGTTCTATGAGAAATATGTATTCCTCTGAAAACTGGCAGAGAATTTGGGATTCAGGGATCTATTGAAATCATCGTTTATATTGGAGACCTGGAGCATTCTTGGAAACACACTACTGGTCAATATTTTGTACTCTGTTTTTAACTTTTTCTCTGAGACTTGACATGGAAATAGTTCCCAGCTTACCTTGTTCCTGTAATCATTACTTTAGACTACTTTTTACAAAGAGTCATCATCATGACATTATTTTGTCTTCAAATTTTAGCTTACAAAGGGATGGTCCATGTGATTACAGAGGTTGAGATAAAACTCAACAAAAATCAAACAAACTCAGGAATCCCTTTAAAAATAAAATTTTGACTTCATTCGATCACAAGAGGAAACACTGTCAGCCTTGGAATCAGGAAATAAACAATAGTATCAAAAGTTTTTATTTTTGTTTATTTTCAAGGAAAAGAATAAAGGCAGTCAAGCTTCCCTCTGACAGTGCTGCTGTGATTTGGCTTCATATTGACTCATTTCATGCTGGGTTCCTGACAGTTTGACAGATTCTGTATCTTGCTTGAAAATCTGAGTCTGTAGAGAACCTTTTGATGGCATGGTTACATCCCTCCTCTGGGGAACATCATTCCTTTCAAGGCAGCTCCGGCTGGTGACTTAATATAGGTGTTTTTATATTGTAGGTGTTTCTGTGGGGTGACGAAGTTAAACTAGTGGCATATTGATGAATTGTGAGGGTTCTAGAGGACAGTATGACACTCTGCATTCTGGAATCATGAGCAGAGCTGGGTTACATTTAAAAGCAAGAAGATTGCATTCCCATAAAAATAGGTCATAGTAGAAGGCACTGCACTCATAATTCAATCAACAGTGTCACACACATACCAAGCATAGTGTTTGGATGGTATATACACATCTTATGGAATAATGTAGATATATGAATATGTGAGATATTATTTTAACAGTCTTGATCCTATCTTACTGAAATAAACCATTTACCTATTTCCAAAACAAACAGCTAATTCCCTTGGGGTATAATGTTTGATTCATCACTCTATGTATAGCAATTCTGGCACATAGAAGATATCCACAATATTACTTTACTGTCAAAAGGGCTTCCCTGATGACTCAGTGGTATAAGAATCTTCCTGTAATGCAGGAGACACAGATTTGATCCCTGGGCTGGGAAGATCCCCTGGAGAAGAAAATGGCAACCCACTCCAGTACTCTTACCTGGATATCCTATGGACAGAGGAACCTGGTGGGCTATAGCCTGTGGGGATTCAAAAGGGTTGGATACAACTTAGCAACCAAACAACAACTGATCAAGAAATAGGAAATAGTACATAACATAATTGAATATAGGTAATAAAATAGATTGGTATTTGATAAATGATATGGAGATAAATAGTTCACCAAAGGGGGAAAAATATTGTTATATATTTTACTCATATGAAAATAGATTTTAGCTATATTGAAGGTTTAAGTGAAATAGTATGGTATCAAAGTACAAGCAGAAAGGAAGGTTGCTATTTGATTTTAAGCTATAGAAAGACTTCAAGGATTTCCTATGCCTTGAAACATAAACAAAAAACACAGTGAAAAAAATCACACACAAAAAATATTTTAAGATAAATGAGAGTATAACTAATAAAATAGAGAAATCAGATTTAATCCAATCCCTATCAAATTACTCATGACATTTCTCACAAAACTGAAACAAATAAACCTAAAATTTATATGGAACTGTGCTGGAGGCACAACGCTTCCAGACTTTAGAAAATACTATAAAGTTACAGTAGTGCAAAACAGACACATGGATCAATGGAACAAAGTAGAAAGCCCAATAAGAGATCCACACACTTATGATCAGTTAATCTTCAACAAAGGAGACAAGAATATACAACAGAGAAAAGGTATTCTCTTCAGCAAATGGTACTGGGAAAGCTGGATCAGTTCAGTTCAGTTCAGTTCAGTCGCTCAGTCATGTCCGACTCTTTGCGACCCCATGAATCACAGCACGCCAGGCCTCCCTGTCCATCACCAACTCCCAGAGTTCACTCAAACTCACGTCCATTGAGTCGGTGATGCCATCCAGCCATCTCATTCTCTGTCGTCCCCGTCTCTTCCCACCCTCAATCCCTCCTAGCATCAGACTCTTTTCCAGTGAGTCAACTCATCACATGAGGTGGCCAAAGTATTGGAGTTTCAGCTTTAGCATCAGCCCTTCCAATGAACACCCAGGACTGATCTCCTCCAGAATGGACTGGTTGGAACTCCTTGCAATCCAAGGGACTCTCAAGAGTCATGTAAATCAATGAAATTAGAACACATCCTCATACCATATATGAAAATAAACTCAAAATGGCTTTAAGGCTTAAATATAAAACATGATACCATAAAACTCCTGGAAAAGAATATGTGGAATCTAAAATTTGACACAAATGAACTTCTTTATGAAACAGAAACAGACTCAAAGAGATAGAAAACAAACTTACGGCTACCAAAGGGAAAAGTGGGCAAGGGGGAATAATTTAGAAGCTTAGAATTAGCAGATTCAAACTGCTGCTGCTGCTGCTGCTGCTGCTAAGTCACTTCAGTCGTGTCCGACTCTGTGTGACCCCATAGACGGAAGCCCACTAGGCTCCCCCATCCCTGGGATTCTCCAGGCAAGAACACTGGAGTGGGTTGCCATTTCCTTCTCCAATGTGTGAAAGTGAAAAGTGAAAGTGAAGTCGCTCAGTCGTGTCCGACCCTTAGCGACCCCACGGACTGCAGCCTACCAGGCTCCTCCATCCATGGGATTTTCTAGGCAATAGTACTGGAGTGGCTTGCCATTGCCTTCTCCGAGATTCAAACTACCATATATTAAATAGATAAACAACAAGGTTCTACAATACAGCACAACCTATATTCAGTACTTTGTAATAAACTATAATGGAAAATAAATATATATATATGTGTGTGTGTGCATGCTAAGTTGCTTCAGTTGTGTCTGACTCTTTGTAACTCCATGGACCTCAACCCATCAGGCTCCTCTGTCCATGAATTCTCCAGGCGAGAATACTGGGGTGGGTTGCCATGCCCTCCTCCAGTGATCTTCCTGACCCAGGGATGGAACCCACATCTTTTATGTCTCCTGCATTGTCAGGCAGGTTCTTTATGCCTAGCACCACCTGGGAAGCCATATATATATATATTCCTTCAAATATATATATATGTATATATAAATCACTTTGATGTATACCAGAAGCTAACACATTGTAAGTTAACTGTATTAAAAAAAAAGTCATATTCATAGCATATAGAGGGAAAAAAATTTAATAATCTCAATTCACAAAAGCCTTTATAAACTAAGTTAAGCAAATATCCCAGCATGAAAATAGACAAAAACTGATAACTTTCAATATAAAAGATACAAATGGTCAATAGCCATGTTTTAAAATTGTAACACCTGTAGTATTCAAAGAAATTCAATGTTAAATTTTTAAATTGTAGTCTAATAAATTAGAAAAAAATAGTCAAAACAAGATATCCAGTGATATTAAGATTACAGTGAAGCAGGCTATTTAATATGCCTCTGGTGGGAAAGTACATTTCTGGAAGGCACTTACTATTATGTCAATTAGGAATTAAATTGTCCAAAGCAAATCCTGAAGTGGTACTGACTTAACCCATTTAAGTTTTTTTATTTTCTCACATAATGAGAAAGCTGGAGATGGAAAATCCAGGGATAGCATGGCAGCTCCTTAAAGACATAATCTCATCCTAATTCTGTCAGTCTATCTGTCTGTCATACTCTCCTACACTTCCTTTGTGTGAAGCCAGTTATTCTTAGGTTGCTGTTTATTTTTCCCATGCCATTGCTAGAACTTCAACCCTGAGATGATTTTCTCTTCAGTTCAGTTCAGTTTAGTCGCTCAGTCGTGTCCGACTCTTTGTGACCCCATGAATCACAGCACGCCAGGCCTCCCTTAACCTTAGGGTACTTTATAATCCAACAAATTAATTTCCGTTCAGCTTCTAGTAGCATCAGCAACTTAAGGGTCCTAAGTATGAGTTTTACAACTTAAACCTTCACTGGTACCTGAGGGGAGACAAATCACAGAAGTCACAAAAATCAAATAAGGTATAAACTGGGAGAAATTTTCCCTATACCAAAGGATTTGGACAATAGACAACAATTCAGTGGGCTAGTGGAGTAACAGATAAAATGGAGATGATCAGGAAGTGATGACAGGGGCAGAAAAAGCAGGATTTAGAGAGCACAGTGTGTGGACACACACACACACACTGACAGGGGAGCATCTGTCCTGTGGGCAGTCCTGTGGTCATATCTAATTAGAGATAGAACAATGCATGGATGCTAGAAAAGATGGCAAAAAAGAAAAAGTTAAGGAAAACAAGGTTGAAAATATCATAGCTCAGAGACATTTCCATTACACAGAAGCAAGAGTAGAGGTGGCCCTTGGTAGGAGAAACCAGGAAGCTATCCTAAGCCATTTCCTCTCTTTGGACTTCTCCTAAGAGTTGGTCTCAAACTGGTAGAATAATTATACCCAGGAAGTATTGTTCTCACTGACTTTATAACATTATAGTTAGATTCTACCACCTTAGTGGAAAGTGTTCTAAGCTTTATAAGAAATAAGATATTTTTAAGCTTCTCTTCCAGAGAAGGCAATGGCAAGCCACTCCAGTACTCTTGCCTGGAAAATCCCATGGATGGAGGAGCCTGGTGGGCTACAGTCCGTGGGGTCGCTAAGGGTTGGACACAACTGAGCGACTTCACTTTCACTTTTCACTTTCACACATTGGAGAAGGAAATGGCAACCCACTCCAGTGTTCTTGCCTGGAGAATCCCAGGGATGGGGGAGCCTGGTGGGTTTCCGTCTATGGGGTCCCACAGAGTCAAACACAACTGAAGTGACTTAGCAGCAGCAGCAGCAAGCTTCTCTTCAAAGTTTTATTTTTAGTGATATAGAAACATTATTTAAACTGCTTTATGTTATCTGAAAAGTCAAAAATGTAATTATATTAATGACATCGTGATTACAAATTTTTCAACATAGGGAAAAAGAAATACAAAGTCAAAAAGCTAAGTGAAATTACTGGAATGTTAAAATTGAAAATACTACTTTTATTTAAAAGTTAGAATTTCTAGTTCTAGCAGTGAGCGTCACTACTGCCCAGATTTAGTTTTTAATATGACCACTCAATAGGAAAAAAAAAAAGTGATTTCTTGAAAAATGGCCAATCCCAGGTTTGGAATGTTACAGAATGAGATTACGGTATCCAACTGTAAAGTAAGGGAATTTTAAAAGCTAATGAAGAAACTCAAGGAGGATGGTAGTGGTGACAATGTAAGTTTTTAACCTCCTTGAATACACAAATAAAAATAGAACAATCAGGATATCAAAATTACAAGAAATGAGCATCTCCATTTAGAGGATAAAACAGAGTATCCTCATTATCTGAAGATTCAAGCAGATGGAGCATAAGTCATTGTTGAGATATGACTCATTTTGTCTAAGCTTTGATGGGAGAAGTAGAAAGAAGCAAAGAGGTATCTGATAGACTTAAATCACCAGCATGTGCTCACTGGAAAACATGGCAGGCAAAAATTGAAAGCAGTTGCTAAACTGAGAACAGTTTTTCCAATCTTCATGTAATAGACATCCTAAGGCAAGAGAAGAAGAAGAAGAAAAAAAAAAAAAAACACTTATTGGAAGGACTGATGCTAAATCTGAAACTCCAATACTTTGGCCACCTCATGGGACGAGTTGACTCACTGGAAAAGACTGATGCTGGGAGGGATTGGGGGCAGGAGGAGACGGGGATGACGGAGTATGAGATGGCTGGATGGCATCGCCGACTGGATGGACATGAGTTTGAGTGAACTCTGGGAGTTGGTGATGGACGGGGAGGCCTGGTGTGCTGTGATTCATGGGGTCACAAAGAGTCGAAGATGACTGAGCGGCTGAACTGAACTGAACTGCTAGGGAGCCTGAATTAATTAGTTGACACTGTGGAGGTGAAATTAATAAAATACAGACTGTAGGAAATTTCAACAGGGTAAGGGACGTAATTTCTTAGACAAAAATTTCAGGAGGAAAAAAATTATGAAAAGGAAATTTGTAGATTTAAAAAGATTTATCCATTCCATTCCATCGCTCAGTCGTGTCCGACTCTATGCGACCCTGTGGACTGTAGCCTACCAGGCTTCTCCATCCATGGGATTCTCCAGGTAAGAATACTGGAGTGGGTTACCATTTCCTTCTCCAGGGGATCTTCCCGACCCAGGGATCGAACCCGGGTCTCCCGCATTGGGGGCAGAAGCTTTAACCTCTGAGCCACCAGGGAAGGCATATCAATTCATTATGATTCTTGGACTTTATTCGGATATTGACTCAAATAAATAAGCAAAGTTTAAACCACACATACAACACTTAAAAGACACATATAAATTTACACACTGCAAGATATTTAATGATATTTAAGAAAACTTTGTTAATAGATTTTAGGTATATAATGGTTTGAGAGTTTTCCTAGGAGTCTTTGTCATTTAGAAGTACACTAAAATACTTATATAATAAATTATACATATGGAATTCGCTTCAAAAGAATATGAGAAGTACGGTTGAGACTATAGAAGCAATGAGTTTGGATATGTCAATAATTCTTGAGGCTGGTACAGAGTAATGTGGGGTTTGTTATTATACACTTCCTATTTTCTATATATTTGAAATATTCAAAATCCGGACTTAAGAAATAATAAAAACTGAGTTAAGTTAAAGGACACAACAACCAACATGAAGAGATTCATCAACTTTGTATCACACTTGTACAAATGTAAAAATGTGTGAATTAAAAAATAGTCAATTGAAACAATAAACCCAATGAAAATGGGTGAATCCAAAATGCTATAGAGGGAGGAAGAAAGCTAGATATTGCCATTTGAGGTGGCAATGAAGCCAATCCAATCCTTGGAAAATTGATAACTGAAAGGAAAATAGAAAGCAGGTACCCTAATTTTGAATTAGTAACTATAATCAAATAAGTTGATTTAATCAAATCAAATATCCCTGTTGGTGATGGACAGTGCTACTTTAGAGAAGAAATAACAAAATAGTAACAATAAAAAGCATCATCCCAGAAACCCCTATAATGAAATATTAATTCAGAACAGGACTCTGTGTACAAGCTAAGTCACTTCAGTCATATTCAACTCTTTGTGACCCTATGGGCTGTAGCCCACCAGGCTCCCCTGTCCATGGGATTCCCCATTCTTGAATATTGGAGTAGGTTGCCATGTCCTTCTCCAGGGATTTTCCTAATCCAGGGGTCGCACCCACATCTCTTACATCTCCTGAATTGGCAGGTGGGTTCTTTACCGCTAGTGCCAACTGGGAAGTCCTGAAAAGGACTATAATGGATGTCAAAACCATTAGAAATATGGATGATTGGAAAACTGGAAATTTACATGGTAATAGCAAACTTATATGCATTTTAGCTTCTATTTGAAAGGAGGAAAATGTGGTCAATGAAGGCTCAGCTGGTCATGGCTCTAATAAACTGAGTTATATCAGTATTAAAAGTGGGAGAGTCAGATGTAAATTTCTTGATGAAATGAAATATACATAATATCATTATAATACATTTTAGCAAGCTTACTTAACTTAAATCCTCTAGATTTTTGACCTAACTTTCATATTATAGGATCCTCAAGAGACAAACAACTTAAGTGATACTGGGAAGGAGCCCCACACAACTGTAGAAGGATTGATGTTCTGCAGAGCACTGGGCTAGGTCTTGTCAACAAATGTCTAAAAATGACTTGCTAGCGTGAAAGCAGCTAAGAAACATGAATATTGAATGAAATATGTGCTTCTGGAATAAACTGTCTAAGAACAAACCAGATGAAAGGTCATTTGGGGGATTTTTGAGGAAATCTGCTTGTAGAACTGAGTATGGTATAAGATCAAAATATACTGTCATGGAAAAGTAGAGATCATTAACCAAAGAAAGCATGTTATAAAGTAATATGTAAAATATAAGTTTATTTTAGTAAAATCATATTCTATAAGCATATATAAGAATAAAAAGTGTCTGGGAGGATATACCAAAAAGTAAGAAAAGTGATGGATAATGGAAGTAAAGTGTTTTAAAGGAACACAACAGAGAGGAACCAGAAATCAAATTGCCAACCTGAGGAACCAGTGATCAAAATGCCAACATCCACTAGATCATAGAAAAAGTAAAAGAATTCCAGAGAAAACATCTACCTCTTTCTTCTTCATTGACTACCCTAAGGTTTTGACTGTGTGGATCACAACAAACTAGAAAATTCTTAAAGAGATGGGAATACCAGACCACCTTACCTGCTTCCTGAGAAAACTGTATGCAGGTTATAAAGCTGTTAAACAGTTAGAACAGACATGGAACAGACTGGTTCAAAATTGGGAAAGGGGTACATCAAGGCTGTATACTGTCACACTACTTATTTAACTCATATGCAGAGTACATCATATGAAATACCAGGTTGGATGAAACACTTGCTGATCACGATTGCTGGAAGAAATATCAACAACTTCAGATATTTTCTTGGGCTCCAAACTCACTGCAGACAGTGACTGCAGCCACTAAATTAAAAGATGCTTACTATTTGGAAGAAAAGCTGTGACAGCAGAGATGTCACTTTGCTGACAACAGTCCATGTAGTCAAAGCTACATTTTTATCTGTAGTCATGTACAGATGTGAGAGTTGGACCATAAAGAAGACTGAACACTGAAGAACTGGTGTTTTAGAACTATGGTGCTGGAGAAGTCTCTTGAGAGTCTTTTGGACAGCAAGGAGCTCAAACCAGTCAATCCAAAAACAAAATCAACCTGAATATTCATTAGAAGGACTTATGCTGAAGCTGAAGCTCCAATACTTTGGTCACCTGATGCGAACAGCTGACTCTTTGGAAAAGATCCTGATGCTGGGAAAGACTAAGGGCAGGAGGAGAAGAGGGCAATGGAGGATGAAGTAATTGGATGGCATTACCAACTCAATGGACATGAATCTGAGCAAACTCTGGATGACAGTGAAGGATGGAGAAGCCTGGTGTGCTGCAGCACATGGGGTCTCAAAGAATTGGACACGACTTAGTGACTGAACAACAACAGCAATGTGTTAAAAATATTTTATGATCAGTTTTCTCAAAGTTTATGCAAAACAAAACATTATTATAATAAAAATATTTAATTGAACATAAAATATTATCATTCTTGTATAATGCATTAACCTATCCAGAGACTGATTTAATTATCCAAAGTGGTGGCAAGTCTATTAGATGTTGTGGAAATCAGTATGAAGATTATTTTGAGAGGACTGAAAGGAAGCATTTAAGCAAGTTTGAAATCACAGTTCACAAACAAAACCAAAAACAAAATGCATATACAGGAGACTCCAACTATAGATTTTATAGATTCTTAACGTATTACAGGTCCCTGGGATATTTTGCTGAAAATGTTGTCAAGTACCAGAACTTTGATTTCTTGTTTGTATTGTGTTTTTAAAGACTGAGCTGCAAGGAAGCTAAATACTGACGTATTCTGAATGGTGACATATCATGAAATATTCAGGATGGAGACTTTTTACCATTACCTCCTCAATCTCATTAACACTTTATGTTACTTTTTATGTCTCTCTGCATCTGGACAGCTTTCTGTTAATGGGAAGGATATATCTAAACTTTCTAATTACCAAAGTAATGGAAAATAAATGCTTTTGCTAACTTTTTTCTCTTTGGGCTGTTTCTGTCTATTGGCTTTATTAGTATATTTCTTTCTTTATTTATTTTTATAAAAATTTGTTTAACCATGTATCTAGAATAAGCAAGCTGATGGTAACTTATAATGTATCTGTTCCAATACCTAAAACACATCAAAAATTTAATTTTATAAAGTAAGTCAGCACATCCATTTGCCTCTGGAAATGAACTAAACGTCAATTTTGAAGCATGTGTCTTCAAAACTGATATATGAACCTTCCATAAATAGTGATTTAATGGTCCTCTAAGACCTCCATGAAAAGGCAGACATTTGCAACTTTCTACTCATACAAAAATATATATCCTAAAATTCTCTTTCTGGAGAAAAATGTTCTTGAGCATTTTCATATTTCAGTTATGATGACAGGAAATCAGGAGACAGCACCTTTGGAAGTAAAGACTTTGTTTCCCAGTTTATGAGACATTTGCAATAATGAGAAAGCATTTTATTTTATCTGAATAAGTTTTTAGTGTAAAGAGTCCTGATAATTTTAGGGATGATAATATATATATATCTTTATATGCATTTTTAAAGTCAGTATAATTTTTGCAATTTAAATTTACATTGAATAACTGAACTGAACTGAACACCATAATCAACAAAAGAGTCCGAAATGCAATACTTGGATGCAATCTCAAAAAAGACAAAATGATTCTGTCCAAGGAATGATTCTGTTAGTTTCCAAGGCAAATCATTCAAGATCACAGTAATCCAAGACTATGCCCCGACCAGAAGCTGAAGTTGAACAGTTCTATGAAGACCTACAAGACTTTCTAGAACTAACACCCAAACAAAATTTCCTTTTCATTATAGGGGACTGGGATGAAACAGTAGGAAGTCAAGAAACATCTGGAGTAACAGGCAAATGTGGCCTTGGAGTACAGAATGAAGCAGGGCAAAGGCTAATAGAGTTCTGCCAAAAGAACGCACTGGTCATAGCAAACACCCTCTTCCGAGAACACAAGAGAAGACTCTACACATGGACATCACCAGATAGTTGACACCGAAATCAGATTGATTATATTCTTTGCAGCCAAAGAAGGAGAAGCTCTATAAAGTCAGCAAAATAAAAAGACCAGAAGCTGACTGTGGCTCAGATCATGAACTTCTTATTGCCAAATTCAGACTGAAACTGAAGAAAGTGGAGAAAACTACTAGGCCATTCAGGTTTGACCTAAATCAAATCCCTTAAGACTATACAGTGGAAGTGAGAAATAAATTTAAGGGACTAGATCTAATAGAGTACCTGATGAACTATGGACAGAAGTTTGGGATATTGTACAGGAGACAGGAATCAAGACCATCCCAAAGAAAATTAAATTCAAAAAAGTAAAATGGCTATCTGAGAAGGCCTTCCAAATAGCTTTGAAAAGAAGGTAAGTGAAAAGAAAAGGGGAAAAGGAAAGATATACCCATTTGAATGCAGAGTTCCAAAAAATAGCAAGGAGAGATAAGAAAACCTTCCTCAGTGATCAATGAAAAGAAATAGAGGAAAACAATAGAATGGGAAAGACTAGAGATCTCTTCAAGAAAATTAGAGATACCAAGGGAACATTTTATGCAAAGATGGGCTCAGTAAAGGACAGAAATCTCAGGGACCTAACAGAAGCAGAAGATATTAAGAAGAAGTGGCAAGAATACACAGAAGAACTGTACAAAACATATTTTCCAGAAAATCACGATGGTGTGATCATTCACCTCGATCACCTACAGCCAGACATCCTGGAATATGAAGTCAAGTGGGCTTTAGGAAGCATCACTACGAAGCTAGAAGAAGTGATGGAATTCCAGTTGAGCTATTTCAAATCCTGGGAGATGATGCTGTGAAAGTGCTGCATTCAATATGCCAGCAAATTTGGAAAACTCAGCAGTGGCCACAGGACTGGAAAAGGTCGGTTTTCATTCTAATCCCAAAGAAAGGCAATGCCAAAGAATGCTCAAACTACTGCACAATTGCACTCATCTCACACACTAGTAAAGTAATACTTAAAATTCTCCAAGCCAGGCTTCAGCAATATGTGAACTGTGAACTTCCAGATGTTCAAGCTGGTTTTAGAAAAGGCAGCAGAATCAAAGATCAAATTGCTAACATCCGCTGGATCATGGAAAAAGCAAGAGAGTTCCAAAAAAACATCTATTTTTGCTTTATTGACTATGCTGAAGCCTTTGACTGTGTGGATCACAACAAACTGTGGAACACTCTTCAAGAGATGGGAATACCAGACCACCTGACCTGCCTCCTGAGAAATCTGTACGCAGGTCAGGAAGCAAGAGTTAGAACTGGACATGGAACAACAGAATGGTTCCAAATAGGAAAAGGAGTACGTCAAGGCTGTATATTGTCACCCTTCTAATTTAACTTATATGCAGAGAACCTTGGGCTAGAAGAAGCACAAGCTGGAATCAAGACTGCCGGGAGAAATATCAGTAATCTCAGATATGCAGATGACACCACCTTTATGGCAGAAAGTGAAGAAGAACCAGAGAGCCTCTTGATGAAAGTGAAAGAGGAGAGTGAAAAAGTTGGCTTAAAGCTCAACATTCAGAAAACTAAGATCATGGCATCCGGTCCCATCAGTTCATGGCAAATAGATGGGGAAATAGTGGAAACAGTGGCTGCCCTATTTTTCTGGGCTCCAAAATCACTGCAGATGGTGATTGTGCCAAGAAATTTAAAGACGCTTACTCCTTGGAAGGAAATTTAAAGACGCTTACTCCTTGACCAGCCTAGATAGCATATTAAAAAGCAGAGACATTACTTTGCCAACCAAGGTCCGTCTAGTTAATACTATGGTTTTTCCAATGTTCATGTGTGGATGTGAGAGTTGGACTATAAAGAAAGCTGAGTGCAGAAGAATTGATGCTTTTGAACTGTGGTGTTGGAGAAGACTCTTGAGAGTCCCTTGGACTGCAAGGAGATCCAACCAGTCCATCCTAAAGGAGATCAATCCTGCGTGTTCATTGGAAGAACTGATGTTGAAGCTGAAACTGCAATACTTTGGCCACCTGATGTGAAGAGCTGACTCACTGGAAAAGACCCAGACGCTGGGAAAGATTGAGGGCAGGAGGAGAAGGGGATGACAGAGGATGAGATTGTTGGATGGCATCACAGACTCAATGGACATGTGTCTGGGTGTTCTCCGTGAGTTGGTGATGCACAGGGAGGACTGGCGTGCTGTGGCTCTTGGGGTTGCAAAGTGTCAGACATGACTAAGCGACTGAAGTGAACTGAACTCAATCTTAATTATGTATGCCCTGCTTTTTTCCCAAGGATATTGTAAGAGATATAATCAAATATTTGTGTGCTGTAATGCTCATCACATTATTTTGATAATAATTTTAAACCAGGATCTTCACTCAGCAATTTTTATCAAATTAAAAATAAAACATAAATCAAACATCCTCTGATCAGGGATATGCATAGACTTTGGGTAAAATGAGTCTATGCATCAGTGTTTGTCAACCTATGGCTGCTTTTGCTTCCAGAGGATATTTGGTAATGTCTAAAGACATTGTTGGTTGTCACCATTGAGATATGGATGTCACGCTAGTGGGCAGCTTGGAGGTATCCAGTGGGCAGAGGCCAAGAGTATCCTACAATTCACAGGACAGCAAAGAATTATCTCACCCAAAATTCCAGGAGTACCAAGATTGTACAAACTTTATCTATCTCTGTACTGAAAGATAAAGCCTGGTAGGCTGCAGTCCGTGGGGTTGCTAAGGGTCGGACACGACTGAGCGACTTCACTTTCACTTTTCACTTTCCACTTTCACACATTGGAGAAGGAAATGGCAACCCACTCCAGTGTTCTTGCCTGGAGAATCCCAGGGACGGGGGAGCCTGGTGGGCTTCCGTCTATGGGGTCACACAGAGTCGGACACGACTGAAGTGACTTAGCAGTAGCAGCAGTAGCAGTACTGAAAGAAAAAATATGCACTGTATATACTTAGTTGGATAAAAGGAGAATGGAAACTAATATTTTGACAAGATTCTGTATTAGAAGTTGGGTTGCCTGGGTGCACAGTGGTAAAGAATCTGCCTGCAGTGCAGGAGACATGGATTGGATCCCTGGGTCAAGAAGATCCCATCAAGAAGGAAATGGCAACCCACTCCAGTATATTTGCCTGAGAAATCCCATGCTTAGAGGACCCTCATAGGCTACAGTCCATGAGGTCACAAAAGAGTCTGGCACAACTTTGCAACTAAACAACAACGACAACAAGTATTAGAAGTTACATAGAATCACAACAAACCTATAATCTTTGTGAATCCAAAATGGAGACATTCTTCTAGGCACTGTGCAACATTGTGTATGATTTTGTTAGCCCCTCATAACAACACTATGAGGTATGTATTGATTCATAAACTGGCCTCTGTACATATTAATATGTACAGAGGACAGTACATATTCATACATAACTGGCCTCCTTATATGTCAAGGAGAGAATGAAGAAAAAGGCAGACCACTCCAGATTGGTAGGTGGTAGTTTTCATAAGCAGGAAGTTTACCGATGAGGCTTGTCTTGGGTGCAGCAAGATGAATAGATCTACCCACCCACCCAACCACCAGAATTTTGAAAGTTTATATAGAAATCTTGATGGAGTTCAGTCCTAATTGTCTCAACATTGCTCTCTCAAGTTTGAGTCTTTGAAATGGCTTCTAGTATAAGAAGAGTAGGTATATTGCACATTCCAAGGACAGGGAAGAGGTGGGAAGCCTCCAATTGCCTGGGTCCCACTGGCAGGTAAACCATCCATCACATCCTCCTAATGAACCCCTCCCAACAGTACCTAACAATTAAGTGCACATATACCATGTTATGCATGCGTGTTCAGTCTTGTCCGACTCTTTGCGACCTCATGGACTGTGGCCTTCCAGGCTCCTCTGTCTGTGGAATTTTCCAGGCAGGAATACTGGAGTGGGTTGCCATTTTCTATTCCAGGGGATATTCCCGACTCAGGGATTGAACCCGTGTCTCCTGCATTGGAGATTATTTGCCACCGTGTCACCCAGGAAGTCCCAACTGCATATGCGTGCATGCTATGTCGCTTCAGTTACGTCTGACACTTTGCCACCCTACGGATTGTAGCCTGTCAGGCTCCTCTGTACCTAGGGAAACTGATTTTAAAACTAGCTTAAAGATACTAAGTGATAAATTGGACTTAGATTCAGACAGGTTAAAGAATTTACAGCAAACTGTAAAAAAAAAAAAAAAAAGTTTTTTTCTATAAGAAGGAGTAGAAGTATTCCCTTTTTAGAAATTTGTTAACTTTTTAAACAGTAATTTATTTTTTATTAGTTTTATCAAGTAAAATATTTTTTACAAGTAAGGCAATACTACATTTAATGTAAAAAGGCAGTTCTTTTTCTCACTCCTCACTGCATCTTTTACGCCCCACTTGCTGAAACAACCATTTTTAACTTTTTTAGCTATTTACATTGTATTTGCTTCCATATTCTCAAAAATAAGATCATAATTTTATCTATGGACGTTCTGCAATAGAGTATTGGACTGAGCTTCATGTGCCCTCATGCAAATAATAAATGTTCATCTCTTGGCCTTTCACTGTAGCTGTATTACAGTTTCCATTAAATCAATATTACTGTCTTTATCTTACAACTATATTAAAAATATAGCTTGAAATTTACTTTGATTAACTTTGTGTTTTTTTCTCAAGTCAATAATTAAGTAATTATATTGTTGGCTTCCTTTCCTTTTTCAGTTCAGTTCAGTTCAGTCGCTCAGTCGTGTCCGACTCTCTGTGACCCCATGAATTACAGCACGCCAGGCCTCCCTGTCCCTCACCAACTCCCGGAGTACACTCAAACTCATGTCCACAGAGTCGGTGATGCCATCCAGCCATCTCATTCTCCGTCGTCCCCTTCTCCTCCCGCCCCCAACTTTTCCCAGCATCAGAGTCTTTTCCAGTGAGTCAACTCGCCGCATGAGGTGGCCAAAGTATTGCAGTTTCAGCTTTAGCATCAGACCCTCCAATGAACATCCAGGATTGATCTCCTTTAGAATGGACTGGTTGGATCTCCTTGCAGTATAAGGGACTCTCAAGAGTCTTCTCCAACACCACAGTTCAAAAGCATCGATTCTTCGGCGATCAGCCTTCTTCACAGTATCTCCCGGCTCTCAACTAAAAGTTCATCCTAATACCAATAAGTGCAGCAGGTCAATCATCTGCACTACTTTTATTTTTTCCCTTGAACTCTCTCCTTAGTTTCTCTCTTCTCTTCTCCAGAAGATGCTGATTATCCTCTGCCCAATATGGAGCAAATATCCTAGTATGTCTCTCCCCTTCAATCTGGGGATTTCCTTCTCTCTCTCTCATTAGTTTGTACCCAGCCCTATTTTATTGACTCCATGACTTCCACTTCTTCAGTTTATTCCTCTATCCCATTGATCAGCATCTTCCTTTATTTAGGGTGAGTGAGGTGTCTTTGAACTTATTAAATGCTTTTTCAAATATCTGAAAATTTTATCACATCGAATGTAAGGGTAACTAAAACTGTATGCATGGGCAGGGCCCCTCAACATTTGGATCACAGAATGAGACGTTCTCATAAGATGCGGCTGTTTTTTGTTTTGTTTGTTTTGTTTTTGTTCTTTTCAGGAAAAAACTCTTAAGTATCAAGAAACATAAGTCCCTTATGTATCCTACAATTTTTACTTTCATCTCAAAATCTACATTTCAGGAGCTGAGAAGGGAAATCAGAGTATACAGTTGGCTGTCAGTTTCTACACAAATTCTTTGCTTTCAGTAATGTGCCTCATTCTTCCCCTTGGTCATTCCTGGTGCCCCAATAACCAACAAAGTCTCAGGTTGCTTTCTGAAGTCCATGGGAGAGACACTATTTTATGTAAACCAAATGTATTGCCTCCGGAAAGCAAAATTGTAGGCTGTCTCTAGGGTTAAGAAAAGGATAGTGGCCTGTGAAGTATGTAAACATGGGGATATATATACTTTCCCAAGTGTCCTAGTGGGTAAAGAACCCACCTGCCAATGCTGGAGATACAGGGGACCCAGGTTCAATCCCTGGGTTGGGAAGCTCCCCTGGAGGAGGGCATGGAAACACACTTCAGTGTTCCTGCCTGGGGAAACCTATGGACAGAGGAACCCTGGTGGGCTACATTCCACAGTGTTGCAAAAAGTTGGACACAACTGAAGCAACTTAGCATGCACACATATGTACTCTTTAAAAGGTTTTCAGGCAAGACTTTTTATTGTTACTTTCAAAGGCGGTGTTTCCAATTTGTTGGATTTTCTGGTGGTCTGCTACACAAATTAGCTTCTCTGCCTTCCCTTCCTTCCTTTAGCCTTTAACATTAACTCTGCTGGACAAGTCACAGTGGTTTTAGATTGAGGTTAACAAATCCCAGAGACACAATAAAATTCATCTAGTATCAAATATCGTTGCTGTTGTTCAGTTGCTAAGTCTGTGTCTGACTCTGCAACCCCATGGAATGCAGTATACCAGGCTCCACTGTCCTTCACTATCTTCCAGAGTTTGCTGATTCATGTCCATTCAGTCAGCGATGCTGTCTATCTCATCCTCTGCTACCCTCTTCTCCCTTTGCCTTCAATCTTTTCTAGCATCACGTTCTTTTCCAATGAGTTGGTTCTTTGCATCAGGTGGCCATATTATTGGTACCAATGTTACATAGTTTAAAACATAAGACAGAAAACCATGTATTACAACAGCTAGTAGATCTTTCAGGATTCTCACGAGTAGATTCCAAATGTCCCTATAATTCCCCATTGAATCCAAGTCATCATGTGAGATGAAGCTGAGGAAAGCCATACTCAGTGGTGGCTTTAGACCTCATTAATCATGTAGCTCTCTCTGGGGTCCTTGATTAACTTTCATTCCCTGGTGAAACTGAATCTCATCACTTATACATTATTCCTCAACTACAGCTTATTTATCAATTTCAGGTTACTCATCAGTAAGGGATTACTTAATAAATAATTGCAACAATCAGGTACCAGAACTTAGCCTGGTTCAGAGCAAACTCAGCAGCAGCATCATTTATTCTGAATGATGTATACTTTCTGATGTACAGCAGAAGACTGGTATACTTTCCTCACTTAGTCTTTCAAGAAGGATTTATCTAAGGGTCAAAGCCTCAGGCATCCCTAAAGCTAGAGGAAAGATCACAGATTAGCTGTTAATCCTGTCACAGGCCCTCATCTGTGTGGAAAAGCTTCAACACAGGTTTTCTGCATCCACTTTTCATCTTCTAAAACTTTTTTGACAGTTTTTTATCTGCCATCCATCCTCCTCAGTTCTTATGTCCTTGCTGATTTGTCCAGCTGATTCCTCTGCTATATTTTTGGTGAGAATCAATCAAGGAATCAGAGAAATATGTGCATTTTCAAATTGTCACGTTTAAATATAAATATCAATGTTTTGGATACACAAATGTTTAAAATGCATGTTTAAAGTGAAAGAAAATATTTTGCATGCGTCAACTTTATAAGATGGTTTTTTAAATTCATATTGTTCTCACCAGTCACCCTGTAGTGATTTTAAAGTGAATAAATGGAAAAGATATTTGTTGATACAAAAACCATTTTTCTAAATAAGAATCACATAGGGGATAAGTTCTGTATGAACATTAAATGTAAAAATATAAATATGCTACAATAGTCTACTGATTCCTTAATACATATAAAATCATAAACCAAAAACTATTAGTAGTAGTTAATATTGAAATATTTTTTGAGTAAATTACATCCAATATGATACAAGTTGTACCATATTTGAAAAGAGTACTAGAGGCATATTGTGCTTCCCAGGTGGCACTGGTGGCAAAGAACCTGCCTGCCAGTGGAGGAGACTTAAGACACATGGGTTCAAGAAGATCCCCTGGAGGAGAGCATGGCAATCCACTCCAGTATTCTTGCCTGGAGAATCCAATGGACAAGGGAGCCTTGTGGGCCACAGTTCTTAGGGTTGCAAAAAGTTGAATATGACTGGAGTGACTTAGCACACATGCACTCACTAAAGGAATATCACTATCTGCTTAATGTTTGCCTATAGAATACTCTTGGGGCTTCCCTGGTGGCTCAGATGGTAAAGAATCCAAGATGGGATACTTGGATTTGATCCCTCGGCTGGGAAGATCCCCTGAAGACGGGAACCCAAGTATTTTTGCCTGGAGAATTCCATGGACAAGAGGAGCTTGGGGGGCTACAGTTCATGTGGTTGCAAAGAGTTGGACAAACTGAGTGACTAATAGAATACTTTCTGGATGTTAACATCCAAACTTAACACACATTATACAGGAAAGAGATATTTGTGTCAGGTGACTCAGCTGGTAAAGAATCTGCCTGCAATACATGAGACCTTGGTTGGATCCCTGGGTTGGGAAGATTCCCTGGAGAAGGGAAAGGTTACCCACTCTAGTATTCTGGCCTGGAGAATTCCACGGACTGTATAGTCCATGGGGTTGCAAAGAGTCAGACACGACTGAGCGACTTTCACTTTTCATTCACAATAAAACATTTAAGACAATGAAGATCTTGGAAAAGATTTAGCATTCCAAATATGAGGAGACACATCAAAATCACCTATGTGTGCATGCTAAGTCACTGCAGTCGTATTCTATTCTTTGCGACCCTATGGACCATACCAGCCAGGCTCTTCTGTCCATAGGATTCTCCAAGCAAGAAGTGAGTAGCCATTCCCTTCTCCAGCAGATCTTCCAGATCCAGTGATCAAAACCACATCTCTTGTCTCCTGCATTGGCAAGTGGGTTTTTTACCACTAGTGCCACCTGAGATGCCTAGAATCACCTATATGGATCTTAAATTCCATGCCTATAAAGGGATACTGTGTGTGAATGTTCTCAGTGCTAAATATTCCTTTGGTAAATGCTCAGTGTTAAAGTGAATCCCCAATTATATGATAACATTAAACTTATAATGATAGAAGCAAAGCATGTTTTTTTTTTCATGAGATTACATATATATAGACACAAATGTTTTGTCTATCTCAGTGCTATTTTAGAAATGGTTGGGAGCTTGGAGGATTAATTTCTAATACTTCAAATGATGGCAAGAAGGCTCTTGTTTAGTTTTTTCTTCAAGAACAGATTGCTTATAGTAAATGAGAGATGATTTTGCTGTATTTTTCTGTACACTAACAACTCTAAAGTAAAACAAATTGTAGAATAAGGAATTCATTCCAAATACATTCATGAAAAAAAATAAAGAATAATGGTACAAAATAAGAAGTTTACAATATATCTGAGGGAGTTCCTTTATGTTTAACATATACTTCTTTCAGTGAAATCTTATACAAAACATGGAGCAAAATGATTCTCTAAATCTTAGAGGAAGACTTATTCATCTTTTAAATCATGCTAATTTATTATTGTCCAACACATTTTATTTTCAATTTTGTTACTTAATCTACGTGTTTATTGCAAAAATGTGTTAAAATAATAAAATTATGGAATCAAAAATTTTTACTTGATAGGTTCCGTACATAAGATTTCCAAGACATCTTAATAAGTTGCTATCTTAATAATTTTACAGGGGGTTATCTTGATTCTTATTAGTGCTTTTTGCCTTAATTTGCATTCTTTCTGATATTAGTATTACCAACCCAATTTTTTTATTGTATAATTAGTATTTAGCTAATGTATCTTTATTCCATCATCTCCTCTTTATACATATATTATATGTATATATATACATATATAAAAGAGGAACTGTGCAGTTCTCCTTCAGATGGGTATGTGGTAAGCAACATAGTGTTGCAAAGTTGTTTTACATTATGTTATTTTTATCTAACTCAATAATCTGTGTGCATTTAACGTGTTTACTAATACAGAAATAAATTTTCTAATTATTTATTTTGCATTCTCTCTCTACCATCTGTTTTCTTTGCTTTTTAATGTTTACTTCGCCTTCTATTTTATTGAGACTTTTTTTCTTCTGATATCTAGTATACTAGTTGCATTTCTTTGGTTTCTGTGATTATATGTATTTTAAGATGATTTGTAATAAGTTTGTTCAAATAAATCCATTGTTATACCTATTCTTTGGCAATGATAAAAATCTTTAGTTTAATCATCAAAGACTTCATTTCCTGCTTTGTATCTTACTATTGTTGTTTAGACTTTTTGCTTTATCCCTTTGAAAAAATATACAAAGATATTATGGCTTTTAAAAACCAATGGTGTGTTACTAGTTTCTGGGTTCATGTTTCTAGTAATGTATCTCTTTCATCTGGAGTCACTTTCCTTCTTTTTGAAGTACAACAGTTCACAATATTTTTATATCAATGATAAAATATTCATCTTTTATGTGTGAAAATGATTATATTTCATATTTATTCTTGCATGACAATGTTGTCAAATATGTTTCTGTTAGATTTTTAAGGTATCACTTTAACATCTTCAGGCTGCTAATGAGAATGCAT
This sequence comes from Moschus berezovskii, assembly GCF_049115385.1. Taxonomy (NCBI): domain Eukaryota; kingdom Metazoa; phylum Chordata; class Mammalia; order Artiodactyla; family Moschidae; genus Moschus; species Moschus berezovskii. Next base: position 68,743,969 of record NC_142461.1, read on the forward strand.
CATGGACTTTACTGTATTTTTTTAATTTAATTTTTATTTTATATTGGAGGGACCTGGCAGAGTACAGTCCAAAGGGTTGCAAAGAGTCGGACATGACTAAGTGACTCAGCAGGCACACACACATATATTGATTTAGGGCTTCCAGGGTGGTGCTATTGGTAAAGAACCCACCTGCCAATGCAGGAGACCTAAGAGATGCTAGTTTGATCCCTGGGTCAGAAAGATTTCCTGGAGAAGGGCATGGCAACCCGCTCCAGAATTCTTCCAAGGAGAAACCCATGGACAGAGAAGCCTGACAGGCTACAGTCCACAGGGTTGCAAACAGTTGGACACGAATGAAGCGACTTCGCACAGCACACGTAGTTGATTTACAATGTTGTGTTAGTTTCAGGTGTACAGCAAAGTGATTGCTACACATATACATATATCATTCTTTTCATATCTTTTCCCATATAGGTTATTACAAAATACTGAGTAGAATTCCCTGTGCTCTATAGAAGGTCCTTGCTGATTATCTGTTTTATGAGTAGTAATGTATATATGTTAATCCCCTGTACCAAAAGAAGTGTGTATATGTTGACCTTACAGTTACAGCTTGGAAACAGTCTTGTTTCATTTCTCTGAAGGAATTAACTGTATCTTTATTCATCAATGTCAATAGTTTTAATAAGATGACTGTTTTTAATATACATGCTGTTTATTTCTCATATTTCACTTTTCAGCTCTGGAAATTTCTCAATAGTTAGCTGTTCAGATAATGTTTTCTCTTCCATTTCCTCCAAAATACTATAAAATAAATATTGGACTCTCTTAACTTATCCTTGACTCAATTGATATTTAGTTCTACATTTTTCTCTTATAGCTCAGTTGGTAAAGAATCCACCTGCAATGCAGGAGATCCCGGTTCGATTCCTGGGTCAGGAAGATCTGCTGGAGAAGGGATAGTATACCTACTCCAGTATTCTTGGGCTTCCCTTGTGGCTCAGTGGGTAAAGAATTTGCCTGCAATGCAGGAGACTTGGGTTCTATTGCTGGGTTGGGAAGATCCCCTGGAGAAGGGAAAGGCTACCCACTCCAGTATTCTGGCCTAGAGAATTCCATGGATTATATAGTCCATAGTCACAAAGAGTTGGATACAACTGAGTGACTTTCTCCTTCACTTTCTACATTTTAGCTGGGTTAGTTTGATATACTCATTTTGCTAGTGCTAAACCTGTGAATGTATCCCTTTCAAATATATCATTTATTCATTAAATATTGACTTTTGAATTAGCTCTGTTGAAATTATTTTGCCTAAATTAAAATGAGCATTATTATTATAATAAATATACATATTTTGAATCATTTATATTTCTACTTTCTTTCATGATCAGATTAATAAGCACATCACACACATCTCTACCTAGAATATTATATAACTCAGTAGTGATAACTTAGTTGTTTACTGTCTGGTTTAAAATCCTGTCTGGTTTAAAATCCTGTCTCTATGACTTATTAATTCATGAATCTTAGGCAAATTATTTATTCTATCATTTCCTTAGACATATCCATTTGTAAAGTAAGATTACAATAGCCAGTTTTCTATGAGATAATAGCTTCAAAGTATTTAGACCACTGCCTGAAGAAAAATAAGCACTAAATAAAATATAAATATCATAGTTGTTTTGTTGTAATTTTTTCTAGTTTATGATGATAAACAGTGTTTTTGATAGTTTGTTTCTAAATTTATGCATTATTTTCATAAATGAACCAAAAATGCTTAAATATTAACTTTCAGTTCAGTTCAGTTGCTCAGTCGTGTCCGACTCTGCGACCCCATGAATCATGGCATGCCAGGCCTCCCGGTCCATCACCAACTCCCGGAGTTCACTCAAACTCATGTCCATCACGTCGGTGATGCCATCCAGCCATCTCATTCTCTGTCATCCCCGTCTCCTCCCACCCCCAATGCCTCCTAGCATCAGACTCTTACAGTGAGTCAACTCGTCGCATGAGGTGGCCAAAGTATTGCAGTTTCAGCTTTAGCATCAGTCCTTCCAATGAACACCCAGGATTGATCTCCTTTAGAATGGACTGGTTGGATTTCCTTGCAGTCCAAGGGACTCTCAAGAGTCTTCTCCAGCACCACAGTTCAAAAGCATCAATTCTTCTGCAATCAGCTTTCTTCACAGTCCAACTCTCACATCCATACATGACCATGGGAAAAACCATAGCCTTGACTAGACGGACCTTGGTTGGCAAAGTAATGTCTCTGTTTTTTAATATGCTATCTAGGTTGGTTAAACTGCTACAATTAAACAGCTAACTACTTTGCAGCATATTCAAGATAACATTAAAAAAAATAAATTGTTGGACTATAGCTGATTTACAATGCTGTCTTTGCTTTTTGCTGTACAGCAAAGTGACTCAGTTATACATACATACATATATATATATTTAATATTTTTTTCCATCATGGTTTATTACAGAATATTGGATATAGTTTCCTGTGCCATACAGTAGATTCTTGTTGACATAATAGTTTGCATCTGCTAATCCCAATTTCGCAATCTTTCCCTCCACCTTCTCCCTCCCATTTGACAAACACAAGTCTCTATAATGTCTCAACCATTTAGGCTTATTCATTTTCTCTGTAAGTTTGCACACTGGGCCTATTAAACCATAGCATTGCTTTTCTGGACCTTGATTTTAGAAACTAGAGAACTAGGCTCTTAGCTTATGGCTTATCTAATTCCAGTTAATTGGTACTTCCCTTGCCATAATGATTCTGCATGAGCATCTCAATGTATTTTGTATTGGAATAGGCAAAGGGCCTGGTCCTTAGGCCATACCCATAGTAGACCCACCTTTGCTGTTTCTCCAGCTGTTAGACATCACCCCCTCCCTGACTTTCATATACAGCAGAGCTCCTAGTGTACCAATGCAGACAATCTCAGAAGACTCATTTCTCCTACAGCATGGCCATCAGGAATATTCTCAACTACTATCAAGGTTGCAATATTCTCGCTGAGTGTGCCAGCATCAATTCCTTCTTCTGAGGTTCATTTGTGTTCATTTGTAAATAAAAGCCTCCTTCAGTGGTTCTCCCATGTTAGCAGGAATCAGAATCACCTGTAGTGCTTATTAATACACACATAATTAGCACCACCCCCAGAGTCCAAGCCAAACAAAGCAAAATGAAACAGCAAGGCACATTAAAGTGATCTTCCAACAGCACTGGATGATTGTATCCGTGACACATTGGATATGTAAGCATGGTCGAGTCATTCCACTCAAATAATTAAACAGTTGCTTGTTCTAAAGACTGACCCCATTCAAATAATTCAGTGGATTCTTGTTCTAAATACCAGTATTTTTATTAAAGATGCTTGCCAGATTCTTGTGTTTTCACCCAATTTGAATCTCTCTGCCTTCAACTCTTATTTTCAATTGCTAGAACTCACTGTCCCTCAAACAAGATTTCCCCCTTTAAAGTCTGAGCTCCCTCAAATGTTCAACTAATCATGCTATATGCCCTCTTGAACCTCTTGTTTTTTAAAATTTCTCTCCAAACAGTTTACATATTTACCATTGCGATTGTATTTATCCTTCTTTATCTCCATATTAGTCTCTATGGGAGTTACCAGCACTGCCAGCGTACCTGGCAAATAAAACACATTCTTACTATAACCAAGATAGAATAAGCAAAGAGAAGACAAAACAGTTTGTTTCTTACCATTTGACTCTCAGAATGCAATCAAGTAACAATTCCAATAGTTCTAGGCTCCAGCATCTATATGAAAATCCCTAGATGTATAGACTTAGATACATATTTAAAGTTTTCTAAGGCTTGCTGCAATCAGCATCTGCAGTGATTTTGGAGCCCAAAAAAATAAAGTCTGACACTGTTTCCACTGTTTTTCCATCTATTTCCCATGAAGTGATGGGACCAGATCCCCGCCATGATCTTCGTTTTCTGAATGTTGAGCTTCAAGCCAACTTTTTCACTCTCCTCTTTCACTTTCATCAAGAGGCTTTTGAGTTCCTCTTCACTTTCTGCCATAAGGGTAGTGTCATCCGCATATCTGAGCTTATTGATATTTTTCCCAGCAATCTTGATTCCAGCTTGTGGTTCTTCCAGCCCAGCGTTCCTCATGATGTACTCTGCATATAAGTTAAATAAGCAAGGTGACAATATACAGCCTTGACGTACACCTTTTCCTGTTTGGAACCAGTCTGTTGTTCCATGTCCAGTTCTAACTGTTGCTTCCTGACCTGCATACAGGTTTCTCAAGAGGCAGGTCAGGTGGTCTGGGATTCCCATCTCTTTCAGAATGTTCCACAGTTTATTGTGATTGACACAGTCAAAGGCTTTGGCATAGTCAATGAAGCAGAAATAAATGTTTTTCTGAAACTCTCTTGCTTTCTCCATGATGCAGCCATGAAATTAAAAGACGCTTTCTCCTTGGAAGAAAAGTTATGACCAACCTTGACAGTATATTAAAAAGCAGAGACATTACTTTGCCAACCAAGGTCCGTCTAGTCAAGGCTGTGTTTTTTCCAGTGGTCATGTATGGATGTGAGAGTTGGACTGTGAAGAAAGCTGAGCGCCAAAGAATCGATGCTTTTGAACTGTGGTGTTGGAGAAGACTCTTGAGAGTCCCTTATACTGCAAGGAGATCCAACCAGTCCATTCTAAAGGAGATCAATCCTGGATGTTCATTGGAGGGACTGATGCTAAAGCTGAAACTGCAATACTTTGGCCACCTCATGCGACGAGTTGACTCACTGGAAAAGACTCTGATGCTGGGAAAGGTTGGGGGTGGGAGGAGAAGGGGACGACGGAGAATGAGATGGCTGGATGGCATCACCGACTCTGTGGACATGAGTTTGAGTGAACTCCGGGAGTTGGTGATGGACAGGGAGGCCTGGCGTGCTGTGATTCATGGGGTCGTGGAGAGTCGGACACGACTGAGTGACTGAAATGAACTGAACTGAATTGAACTGAAGGCTTGCTGCTGCTGCTGCATCACTTCATTCATGTCTGACTCTTTGTGATCCCATGGACTATAGCCCACCAGGCTCCTCTGTCCATGGGATTCTCCAGGAAAGAATGCTGGAGTGGGTTGCCATGTCCTCCTCCAAAAGATCTTCCTGACCCAGGGTTGAACCCTGTCTTTTATGTCCCCTGCATTGGTAGGTGAGTTCTCTACCACTAATGCCACCTGGGAAGCCCCAAGGCTTACTGTATTTAAATACAAAGTGACAATAATGATCACCTTGGAGAATTGTTTTAGGAAATACCTTTGGAAGCTATTGCCCAAAAAAGTCATTGTTGTTCAGTTGCCCAGTCACGTCTGATTCTTTACAACCCCATTGACTGCAATATGCCAGGCCTCCCTATCCCTCACCATCTTTCGAAGTTGCCCAAGTTCATGTCCATTGCACTGGAAATACCATTCAGCCATCTCATCCTCTGACTCCCTTTTCTCCTTCTGCCCTCAATCTTTCGCAGCATCAGGGACTTCCGATGAGTTGGCTGTTCACATCAGATAATCAAGATACTGGATCTTCAGCTTCAGCATCAGTCCTTCCAATGAGTATTCAGGGTTGATTTACCTTAAGATTTACTAGTTTGACTAGATTTACTGTCCAGAGAACTCTCAGGAGTCTTCTCCAGCACCACAGTTTGAAGGCATCAATTCATAGGTGCTCTGCCTTCTTTACAGTCCAGCTCTTACAACTGCACATGACCATTGGGAAGACCACAGCCTTGGCTGTATGGACCTTTGTCAGTAAAGTAATATCTCTGCTTATCAACACACTGTCTAGGTTTGTCATAACTTTCCTTCCAAGAAATAGTCTTCATCTTATTTCATGGCTGAAGTCACCATCCACAGTGACTTTAGGGTCCAAGAGAGTAAATCTCTCACTACTTCTACCTTTTCCCCTTCTATTTGCCATGAAGTAATGGAGCTGGATGCCATAATCTTAGTTTTTCTTTTTTTTAATATTTAGTTTTAAGCCAGCTTTTTCACTCTCCTCCTTCACCCTCATCAATGGCAGAAAGCAAAGAGAAACAAGAGTCACTTACTTTACTTTTTGTGATTCAAAGGGATAAAGATAAGTCTAATGCTTGATGGAATGGAAAAATTTAGTTATAAATTTTTAAGAATTTTATTGTTCTTAGAGTTGACCAAAAGGAGAAGGCAGTGTCTAGAGATAATGTGACATCATAAGTGGAGGTGTTGGAACACGAATTCTTTGACCACTTATAGAAGAATTAGAACACCAGCTACGAGAGATATGGTGACTGGAGATACTTCTGAGATTTCTGTATTTTTGTAACCATGTGAATTAAATTCATTAAACAAAAATAACCCTCATTATCTGGTTATAGTCACAGCATTAAGTCAATTAGCTTTTTTTGTTATTTCAATTGATTATTTTGTGCCCTTGAACCCTGCAGAGTTGCTTCAATACTCTAACACCTGCATTCTCACTCATTGAAAAGGATGACAAAAAAAAGGTCTGACAATTTACACTCTCCATTTAAATATTCCTGTCAACGAATTATTGGCTTTAATGTTAACCCTGTTGTTTCACAATCAGGTATTATTCTTCCAGTATTATATCTTAGCTGCCTAGAGGAGATTCTTTTTTCCAGGAAAGAGGACCTTCTAGTCAGTTATTATTATGTGGAACAAAGAAACTGATTACAACTATTGAGCCCTTCTCTGTAATCTGAAAGGATGCCAAAAATTATAGAGTCAAAGGAAAGGATATTTCAAAATAAAAATCATGATCTGAAAGGCTATTTCTCCATGATTAATTTGGTGATTCATTCATTTGTACAACAATATTTGAAGTCCTTCATATTCAAGGCAGAACATGCTGCTTGGCAGAGAGCAAAAAAAAAATAAGAAGAAGAAAGCTCTTCAGTGACACTTATAAGGGCATTAATCCCATTCCACCCTCCTGACCTCACCTAATTATAATTATTTCTCAAAGGCTCTACTTCTGAATACCTTCATGTAAGGAAGTTGTGCGAGACAGTGGGGACTGATTTGGTTTCAATATACAAAATTTGAAGGGACACGAATATTCAGTCCATAACAGTCGGATATAAATGCCTAGAGACATCATGGGTAAGGAACTATGACTGCTTGGCCTTAACCTCTTTGTATCCCACAGATGAAGAGAGAGAAGTGTTCCAGGAAGGGTGATTATTAATTTATATGAGGAAAAAATGTTGCAAAGGAACGGTAGACTTATGAGATTTGATCAGGGCTCTGGCTTTTCTTTCTCAGCCTGTGTCTTATAGAGAAGGATGGTGGCCCCCTGCTTACCTTCCCTGAGAGTGCCTCTTCATCCTGTGTGTGTATATGTGCTGGGCTTCCCAGGTGGCACGGTTGGTGTTGGTAGAGAACCCTCCTGCCAATGTAGGAGATACAAGAGATGCAGGTTAGATCTGTGGGTCAGGAAGATTCCATGGAGGAGGAAATGGCAACCCACTCCAGTATTCTTGCCCAGGAAATACCCATAGATAGAGGAGCCTGGAAGGTTATATAGTCCATGGGGGGGTCACACAGAGTTGGACACGACTGAGTACACACACACACCTTATCCTTTAGATGTGTGGTGACCTAAAGCTTGTCCTTCAGGGTAAAGCTCCAGGATAAGCAAATAGGCCGTTTTCACAGGAAAATTGGGGATGTGTCTTGGTCTGAGGTCTGGCTTGCCAGCCTCAGCCAGAGGGAGAGGAGTGTTGCAGCTGTCCAAACTCAGACTTTAGCTAGAGAGCAGGAGAATGCTAGACTGTTTGTGCCTGTCCCAGACAAGAAGCTGGGAGTGCTGCAACCACTGGAGATCTCTGGCTTCAGCAGAGCCACAATTCCGTGCTATGATTGCTTGGCCCCTTCTGAGCTCACCTGTCTATGCCAGCAGATCAGGTGGGGAGTGCAGCTAGTGTCTGCCAGTGTCTCCATCTCCTGGGAGTGTCTTCAACATCCCCTGCCCCTCCAGCACATGATTTTAGATTTTCAAATATCTCTACTTCAGGTATAATCTTGAAAAATATCAAACTGTTGCAGTTTTGCTGGGTCTTAGAGCAAGTGAGACCACATGCCAGGTCTTTAGGGAGGAGTCTCAGTTTTCTATAGAGTTTGGGACCCTCGGACAGCAGCTTCATCGGTGTTCTAAGACAGATGATTTAGGGCTCATCTTTTTGGTGTAGGTCCTCTGAATCAGGATTCCCAATGTGAGGCACCAATCTGTTGGCTTCTCTGGGAGAAGTGGCATGTTTGAGATCCTTCCCTACCATGTGCTACTCTGCTGCGGTGTGAGGTTTGGATGAGAATGTTTCTCTGCCTCTTCTACTTGTCTCAGTGTGGTCCTTTTCATCCTTTGTTGTGGACAGGTGTTCAGTTAGTTCTCAGGTTCCTTTGAGAGGGAATTATTAATCCAAATGTAGGGTGTATTTGTTGTGTTGATGAGAAGTAAGTCTGGGTTCTTCTTATGCTGAAGTCTTGAACTGCTTCCTGAATTTTCAGGTTTTAGCATTCTGAGGTGTTGCTTTTTTTAATGCTAGTTTATATTTTATTGTTGTCTCTCATTTGTACTGTTTTGCATAGATTTTTATTGTCATGTCTTGGAAAGCACACTTGCTTCTAAAATTCTGCTGTGGATTATGTAAATTTCTAAAAGTAATGTTGAAAACAGAAAGGTATTAATGTTAAGACCTTTCTTTAAATAATATAAGGAAATGATAATAAGTATTCTTACCAGTAGTATATGCTAGCTTAACCTGCAGTTTTATGCCCAGTTTTTTGCTTCTAATTATCAATTTTACAAATCAATAATTACTAAAGATGTTATTAATTTTACTTTTTGTAACTGTGACATAAACTAGATTATTTTCTACCAAATTTTTTTTTCTTACTTGTTGTGCACAAAAATATGCTTCATTTCCAACATAGGTGTAATAATGAGAGTTATAACTAATAGAATACAAGTCTATATAGCAGATGCATATAGCCAATAAAAGTTTCATGTGATGCATCAGTCTTGATGTGTTGCTATCATCCAACATATCACAGGAAATCCAACAGAAAATTTGATTCCTACTAGATGGAGTCGCTGGAGTCACAAGATAGAAGGTCACACACAAATCACCTGCATTTAACTGTCTGTGAGCCAGAAACAAACTTTTATGTATTAAACCACTAAGGTTTGGGGCCCTATCCCTACACTGCTCTAAGAACAACATTACTTCAAATTAGGTGCATCATTCAGAGGTTTCAGTGATCACCAACCAAACTAATCACCACCATCCAACCATCCAATGAAACTATGATTCCTTTGATTTGGAATTTTTAATTATGTTTTAATCTTGTGTTGACAGGAAAACTTCTTTGAACACTATTTATTATTAATAACTGAGAGGTATGTTTCTTTATATTTTTATATATAAAATGTTTTCAAATGAGTGGGATTTGATTGAATATCTATTAAAACCTCTTGGTGACATTTTTCATACATCTAAGCTATCAAATTCTCTTCTGTATAGATGCTTCTGCTTTTTTGAAAAATAATCTTTCCATTTTACCTCAGATACAGCATACTTAGAAATCCAGGAAGAGGTAAGCAGAGAGGTTGTACAATGTTGTAAGGAGACAGCTATCACAGAACTTAAACATAGAGCTTTGAATTAACTTATCCCCCTTTCCTCACACCAACTCTTCATTTGGCTTGCTCAAGCCTCCAGATATTCTCTAAAGAATACTGTTTCTTGTCAGACTACTGTTTCATTTCCATGTCATGTTAGAAAACTTCTACTGTCTTTTGTTTTAGCACAAATTTATTGAAATGTCTTGGGCAACTTATGGCCCATCTCTTAAAGATCTTTTTGGTAAAAACAAAAAAAAAATCCAACAATTCAATGTAATTTTAGTGGTCGATCAATCCTGGGTGTTCATTGGAAGGACTGATGCTAAAGCTGAAACTCCAATACTTTGGCCACCTCATTCGAAGAGCTGACTCACTGGAAAAGAGTCTGATGCTAGGAAGGATTGGGGGTGGGAGGAGATGGGGACGACAGAGAATGAGATGGCTGGATGGCATCACCGACTCGATGGACATGAGTTTGAGTGAACTCCGGGAGTTGGTGATGGACAGGGAGGCCTGGCATGCTGTGATTCATGGGGTCGCGGAGAGTCGGACACGACTGAGTGACTGAACTGAACTGAACTGAACCAAGGAAAAGAGAACAATACTTGTGTCTGAACTGGAAACATTATTGGCTTTATTAGCCTGCAGAAGTAGTTTACTCCTTTCCACTTGCTTATTACCATTGCAAATATTTAATTTTTTTTTTTTACAGGTAAATTGTCATTGAACTTTTCCTCTCTCTCTCTTTAAAAAAATTGTCTAATTGAAAGTTAAAGTTGCTCAGTTGTGTCCAATCCTTGTGACCCATGGGTTATACAGTCTGTGGAATTCTCCGGGCCAGAATACTGGAGTGGGTAGCCTGTTCCATTCTTCAGGGGATCTTCCCAATCCAGGGATTGAACCTAGGTCTCCCACATTGCAGGAAGATTCCTTACCCATTGAGCCACCAGGGAAACCCAAGAATACTGGAGTGGATAGCCTATCCCTTTTCCAGCAGATCTTCCCCACTCAGGAATCAAACCAGGATCTCCTGCATTGCAAGCAGATTCTTTATCAACTTAGCTACCAGGGAAGCATATATATATATATATTTAGAAGTAGATTGCCAATGACCTTTTCTTCTTTCTCTCTTAAAAAAAAAATTGTCTAATTGAATTGACCCTTATAGTAGTTTTTTTTTTTGCCACATCTCACAGCATGGGGAAGTTCCCTGACTGGTGGTCAAATCTGTGCCTCCTGCAGAGGAAGCCAGGGGTCCTAACTACTGTACTACCAGGGAAGTCCTGAACTGGCCCTTTTAATAAAGGAATTTAGAAGTCTGAACCAATTATTTAAAGTCATTTTATATTTCTTTAATTTTTGGCATTTTAAAATATAATCATTTTTTTAATACCTTCTTGCTTATTACTCTTATTTAACACAAGACTAGGATTCAAGAAGCTCATTATTTCGTTCATTTTTGAGCAGTTGCATTTATAAGGCTTTTTTGTTTGTTGATCTTTCTGTAATAATTAAAGTTTGATTGAGTTTTAAATCAAAATATATCACATTTTTCCTTCAAACCTATGCAGCTTGTAATTCTTTATAATTAGTTTGTAAATATGGACAAAGTTAATTTAAGATTAGCTTCATATCTCTTCTACAGGTTAGAAGAGTGAGTAACACTTTATGAATAAGCATCTTATATTTATAGCTTTATATGAACTCTATGGGCTTCCTTTTTATTAGCACTGTTAAGACCCAGGTGTTCCTAGCGGTAAAGAACCTGACTGCCAATGCGGAAGATGCAACAGATTCCAGATTGGTCCTTGGGTAAGGAAGATCTCCTGAATGAGGACACAGTAACCTACTCCAGTATTCTTGCCTAGAGAATCCTGTGGACAGAGGAGCGTGGCAGGCTACAGTCCATGGGGTCACAAAGAGTCAGACACAACAGAAGTGACTTAACCACAGCACAGAACAGCACAAGACTCTGGGCAGTTTTTACTTTGAAACTTCTTATAAGTCTACTAAGAGTAGAGACTCAGTCACTACTACTCTGAACCTTAACATCTGGCCTCCCACGTAAATTATATACTTCCCTTGACATTTTGAACTCTTTGTCATTTCATGAATGGCATAGAAATTTCAAATTTATCCTTTACTTAATCATTTGGCTAATCTATAGAATTTAGTTTTTCAGAATCTAAGAAATTTGTTTATGTGGTTTTATGTCTCTAAATTTAATTCTTTCTTATAATTCTCCTTTTCTCATGTCTACTGGAAGTAATTTTGTATAAACCATGTCCTCTTGGCTCCCTTTAAGGGCACAAATCAGAGATATTTTCTAATGTTTTCATTTATGCAAAAACCCTTGTAAGGATGTAATTAGAATAATTTTTCATAGATTCTGTGGTCTTTCCCTATGTTAGGGAATTTTCTATAGTCTAATCATACTCATTGAAGGAAATATCTGTTGAGAATTGATTTATCATATGACAGAAGTGAACTTGGATTTAATAAAACATTATTTTTCATTCTTTCCAGGGTATGTTACAGTGGGTCACATATCTAAGTTCTGAATATTTGTTGTTTTTGCTCTGGAGAGGAATAAGCAAAATTGGAAGGTACCCAGAGTTTATATTATGATTGTTTTTACTCTGTGTGTGTATTTGCTCAGTTGTTTCCAATTCTTTGCTACCCTGTGGATTATAGCCCACCAGGCTCCTCTGTCCATGGGATTCTCCAGGCAAGACTACTGGAGTGGATTGTCATTTCCTTCTCTAGTGTTTTTACTTTAGTCTGATACTATTATCATGGTCATTAGCATAACTGCTTCCTGATTTTGCTATTCAGCAGGTTTTTATGGCTTCCCTGGTGGCTCAGATGGTAAAGAATCCACTTGCAATGTGGGAGACCCAGGTTTGATCCCTGGGTTGGGAAGATCCCCTGGAGGAGGAAATGGTAACCCACTCCAGTATTCTTGCCTGGAAAATCCCATGGACAGAGGAGTCTGGTGGGCTACTGTCCATGGGATCGCAAAGAGTCAGACACAACAGAGCAACTAAGCACACACACACACAGGTTTCTATGTATAGATTTTGATGCCAATTCAAGTGTTCAAATATGTGTATATTTAAGTATAAATATTAAAACACATAGTACATATGTCTATATGTCAATTTAAATTTTAAAATATTTTTGTATTTTAAGATATACAGTAATGCATATATTAATTTAGTAAATATTCTAGAGTAATTGGAGAGAAACATCCAAATTTCCATAAACATGTGGTCATCATACCTGAACATAATATGTAAAAATTTAATTAATCACATCAGTTTGCTACAGAAACAACACCAACAATTATTACTATAGAACCCTTGGCAAAGTGATAGAGGACATTTGCCTAGAAAGAATAATCCTGGGAAAGAGTTCTGAATATTTTTTGGACATGTATCCTGAATAAATGAGGAATTGTGTTCATTTGTGATGTGGGGCTCCACAGATTTTTTTACGTTAATAAAGGTATCCAAATTAAAAAATGATTGGATCAAAGTTAACTCCTATGGTGGGACAATATGTGAATTACTAGTTTCAGAATAATGGCAAATAAGAACTATTAATGTTGGTAATTTTAAAAATAAACATATTCAAAAAATTAAAAACATAGAGTGAATATGCTAAACTGATGAGACCAGTGTGTTAAACTCTTTGATGGAAGGTTTTTCCTATTTTATTTGTATAATTCAAGCCCTAATAAGAATTCTTATATATGTACACATTAATTATTGAATTACTATATTTACTAAGATCTACATGAAAATAATAGCATAAAATTTGTTTAGATTTGGTTTTTAAAATATCATGTAGAACATATTGGAAGAAATAATGAAAAGGAAAGAAAAAAAAAATGGCAGTATTTCCTAGTGATTTGTCCTGACTTTAAAAATTCTATGTTAGCTGAGGCTGTCACTTTGGAATACAGGGCCCATTTTAATATCTGTCATTTTGTCAGTGCTCCCATATGAATTTACACTCTGAAAATAGGTATCTTATTTCTATTCTGTTGAAGTTAGAAATTATATTTTTACAATCTGTGAACATAAGTTTCTATCCTGACATATGCATTACACAATATCTAACTTGTATGTGGTATTTCAGTAACAACATACTGAAAAAATATTTGCTAGAAATCATACTGTGGTGTTCAAAATAATGTGATTTTTAAGCTTCAGACAGTTTATATTATTCTTAGATCACACACATGTTAAAAAAGGAAAAACAATGTTGGAAGAATGATAAGTATGTGGTAACACCAGAATAATAAAAATAAGTGAATAAACAAAACATAAAAGAGTAAAATCTAGTTGCTTGGTAAGAGAGGTAAATTTTTTAAAAGATAATCTTTGTTTCACAGTATTTTTAATACAGGGGTACATAAATAAAATGTCAATTTTTGTGCCAAGTAATCTTCAGTTAATGACACAATAGTCATATACGCATGCACACACACACACATACATCATTTGTGAATTAAAGATAACCAACATCTGAGGAGCAAATACATTATAAAAAATACAGTTCAGTGTTTCCTATCCTTTTAACTTAGGAAGATAGGTTTGACAGAATTGAAGTTAGGGGAGAAAAGGAAAGGGAGCTCTTGAGGAAGAGATGAGAACAAATAATGATTTAATTTAATTTGGGGTATCTTGCATGACTAAAGTATTCATTAAGGGTCTAGATAAAATATTGTCCAGGGCTGCTAATAGTAAGGATTCTTCCAGAGTGTGCATTTAGAGGTATGGTTCGGGTTTTCTTTTTTTTAGCATTATATTAGACCTAGAGATATGGAGAAACAGTGGAAACAGTGTCAGACTTTATTTTTTGGGGCTCCAAAATCACTGCGGATGCTGATTCCAGCCATGAAATTAAAAGACGCTTACTCCTTGGAAGGAAAGTTATGACCAACCTAGATAGCATATTCAAAAGCAGAGACATTACTTTGCCAACAAAGGTCCATCTAGTCAAGGCTATGGTTTTCCCAGTGGTCATGTATGGATGTGAGAGTTGGACTGTGAAGAAAGCTGATCGCCGAAGAATTGATACTTTTGAACTGTGGTGTTGGAGAAGACTCTTGAGAGTCCCTTGGACTGCAAGGAGATCCAACCAGTTCATCCTAAAGGAGATCAATCCTGGGTGTTCACTGGAAGGACTGATGTTGAAGCTGAAACTCCAATACCTTGGCCACCTGATGTGAAGAGTTGACTCACTGGAAAAGACTCTGATGCTGGGAGGGATTGGGGGCAGGAGGAGAAGGGGACGACAGAGGATGAGATGGCTGCATGGCATCACCGACTGGATGGACATGAGTTTGAGTGAACTCCGGGAGTTGGTGATGGACAGGGAGGCCTGGCGTGCTGTGATTCATGGGGTCACAAAGAGTCAGACACAACTGAGCAACTGAACTGAATTGAGAGATATATGGGCTTGAATCGCACCTCAGTCCTAGAACAAGTACTGAAACTGACGATATGGGCCTTAACTCTTAGCCTCGGCCACTGTGTTGTCATTTGGGATTTTTGGTAACCTTAAAGAAGTGCTGAATGATGTACAGTCCCTTTATCCCGTGATACTTTGATTGCTGTTTCTAAAATACACAAGCACACAAGCTCTTTGAGTTTTCTAAGTTTCACCACTAATGGTGAAATGGAAATGGAACACAGAAAAATGAAGAATTTTAATCCTTTAAAAAAACTTAGATATGTCTTACCATGATGGTCTTGGTTATGGAGTTCCTACTTGTCAGTGGACTTGACCAATCTTACTTAAAATAAAGAATTTTCTTGATAATGTATTTTAAAATTCCTGAATATTTGATAGTTTTCTCTTAACATTTGGGCTTCATATAGTTTGTGAAAGTTGCTACCCCAAGGACTGCCAGGTCACTCTATCCAAGGGATTCTCCAGGCAAGAATACTGGAGTGTGTTGTCATTCCCTTCTCCAAGGGATCTTCCCAACCCCAGGATCGAACTTGGATCTTCTGCATTGGAGGTGGAGTCTTTACCATCTGAGCCACCAGGGAAGCTCTCATATAGTTAACCCTAAGGCAAATAAAAAACATTGAGTAAATCTGTCCTTAAACTAGAATTAAGTTATGCTTCTTTCTTGACAGCTCATTGCAAAATATTATAGGAGGATTGTTATTTGGCATGCATTTTCTTCCCAATTGGCACTAGTGATAAAGAATCCACCTGCCACTGAAGGAGAGGCAGGTTTGATCTCTGGGTCAAGAAGATCCCCTAGACAAGGAAATGGCAACACACTACAGTATTCTTGCATGGAAGAATTCCATGGGCAGAGGAGCCTAGAGGGCTATAGTCTGTGAGGTGGCAAAGAGTCAGATAGGACTGAGTGATTGAGCACATATTGCTCATTATGATATATAATACTTTTAAAAAGAAAATGTATGGGACACTTTTAAGAAAAAGATATCACTTCAGTCCTTCCTCGCAAAATATGATTAGAAAATAACTTTTATATCTATTTATTTTATTTTCCTCATTTCTATATTCTCCCTTTCTTTCCCAATAGGCTATATTGACTTTCCAAAGGAATGCAAGTATTTGTTTCTTCTTTCATAACTTACTAAGACTTATTCAGTGGCAGGACAGGAATGAACAGAAAGATTGTGGCTTAGAACAAAAATCCACCATCTGGACAGGTCTGGATGAAATGTTGAGTATGAAAGATCCAGCGGGAATGTGACTGAGATAAGAAAGCTCCTTAGAAAGAGTAAGTTAGTCCAGTGGCTAACACTCCACAATCCCAATGCAAGGGATCTAGGTTCTATCCCTGGGCAGAGAGCTAGATCCCATATGCTGCAACTGAAGATCCTGCATGCCACAACGAAGACTGAATATCTTGTGTACCACAACTAAAATAATGTAGGAGGGGAGTTTCTGGAGTTGTGAGAAAGAACAAGGACAGCACTGTGTCCAGGAAGTCATCAGGATGCATTCCAACTCCTGGCTAGAGTGAGAAGGCTCGACATGCTCCTGTGTGTCCCTCAAAGATGGTTACAAAGATGCTCAGGATTATTTTTGAGCTGGATGGAGAGACCATGCCTGGAAGTTCAACTGACTTCTGTGACAATTATGGACAAATAGGCCTCCCTGTAGGCCTGCATGTTGGCTTAGTTAAAAAAGAATCTGCCTGCAATGCAGGAGACCCTTATTCAATCCCTGGGTCAGAAAGATCCCCTGGAGAAGGAAATGGCAACCAACTCCAGTATTCATGCTTGAGAAATCCCATGGACAGAGAAGCATGGTGGGATACAGTTCATGGGGGTGGCAAAAATGGGACAAAATTAGCACTTAACCACCACCACAAGGCTTCCGTGCAGGTCTTTAGAAAATAACAAGATAAGAAAGCCTTTCTCAGTGATCAATGCAAAGAAATAGAGGAAAATAATCAAATTGGAAAGACTAGAAATCTCTTCAAGAAATTAGAGATATCACAGGATCATTTCATGCAAAGATGGGCACAATAAAGGACAGAAATGGTATGGACTTAACAGAAGCAGAAGATATTAAGAAAAGGTGGCAAGAATACACAGAAGAACTGTGCAAAAAAGATCTTCACAACCAAGATAATCATGATGGTGTGATCACTCACCTAGAGCCAGACATCATGGAATGTGAAGTCAAGTGGGCCTTAGAAAGCATCACTACGAACAAAGCTAGTGGAGGTGTTAGAATTTCAGTTGAGCTATTTCAAATCCTAAAAGACAATACTGTAAAAATGCTGCACTCAATATCTAAGCAAATCTGGAAAACTCAGCAGTGGCCACAGGACTGGAAGAGGTCAGTTTTCATTCCAATCCCTAAGAAAGGTAATGCCAAAGAATGTTCAAACTATCACACAATTGCACTCATCTCAAATGCTAGCAAAGTAATGCTCAAAATTCTCCAAGCCAGGCTTCAATAGTCCATGAACCGTGAACTTCCAGATGTTCAAGATGGATTTAGAAAAGGCAGAGGAGCCAGAGATCAAATGGGCAACCATCCATTGGATTATCAAAAAAGCAAGAGAGTTCCAGAAAAAGATCTACTTCTGCTTTATTGACTATGCTAAAGCCTTTGACTGTGTGGATCACAAGAAACTGTGGACAATTCTTCAAGAGATGTGAATACCAGACAATCTTACCTGCATCCTGAGAAATCTGTATGCAGGTCAAGAAGCAGCAGTTAGAACTGGACATGGAACAACAGACTGGTTGCAAATAGGGAAAGGAGTATGTCAAGGCTGTGTATTGTCACCCTGCTTATATAACTTATATGCAGAGTTCAGTTCAGTTCAGTCTCTCAGTTGTGTCCAACTCTTTGCAACCCCATGGACTGCAGCATGCCAAACCTCTTTGCCCATCACCAACTCCCAGAGTTTACTCAAACTCAGGGGCACTGAGTCGGTGATGCCATCCAACCATCTCATCCTCTGTCATCCCCTTCTCCTCCCACATTCAATCTTTCCCAGCATCAGAGTCTTTTCCAGTGAGTCAGTTCTTTGCATCAGGTGGCCAAAGTATTGGAGTTTCAGCATCAGCATCAGTCCTTCCAATGAATATTCAGAACTGATTTCCTTTAGGATGGACTAGTTGTATCTCCTCACAGTTCAAGGGACTCTCAAGAGTCTTCTCCAACACCACGGTTCAAACGCATCAATTCTTTGGTGCTCAGCTTTATAGTCCAACTCTCATATCCATACATGACTACTGGAAAAACCATAGATTTTACTAGATGGGCCTTGGTTGGCAAAGTAATGCCTCTGTTTTTTAATGTGCTGTCTAGATTTGTCATTACTTTCCTTCCAAGGAGCAGGTGTCTTAATTTCATGACTGCAGTCACAATCTGCAGTGATTTTGGAGTTCAAAAATATAAAGTCTGTCACTGTTTCCATTGTCTCCCCATCTATTTGCCATGAAGTGATGGGACTAGACACCATGATTTTAATTTTTTGAGTGTTGAGTTTTAAGCCAATATTTTCACTCTCCTCTTTCACTTTCATCAAGAGGCTCTTTAGTTCTTCACTTTCTGCCATAAGGATGGTGTCATCTGCATATCTGAGGTTATTGATATTTCTCCTGGCAATCTTGATTCCAGCTTGTGCTTCATCCAGCCCAGAGTTTCTCATGATATACTCTGCATATAAGTTAAATAAGCAGGGTGACAATATGCAGCCTTGACATACTCCTTCCTTATTTGGAACCAGGTGTTCCATGCCTGGTTCTAA
The DNA here is from genome assembly GCF_049115385.1 of Moschus berezovskii. Taxonomy (NCBI): domain Eukaryota; kingdom Metazoa; phylum Chordata; class Mammalia; order Artiodactyla; family Moschidae; genus Moschus; species Moschus berezovskii. The sequence continues at coordinate 68,762,888 of NC_142461.1, forward strand.
CTGTTGTTTCTTGATCTGAATACAGATTTCTCAAGAGGTGGGTCAGGTGGTCTGGGATGCAAAATGCAAGAGTGGATGAAGCACAAGCTGGAATCAAGAATGCCAAGAGAAATATTAATAACCTCAGATATGCAGATGACACCACCCTACAGCAGAAAGTGAAGAGGAGCTAAAAAGCCTCTTGATGAAAGTGAAAGAGGAGAGTGAAAAAGTTGTGTTAAAACTCAACATTCAGAAAACTCGATCATGGTATCCAGTCACTTCACTTAATGGAAAACAGATGGGAAACAGGGAAAATGGTGGCAGACTTTTTTTTGGGAGGGCTCCAAAATCACTGCAGATGGTGACTGCAGCCATGAAATTAAAAGAAGCTTGCTCCTTGGAAGAAAAGCTATGACCAATCTAGACAGCATATTAAAAACCAACAAAGTCCATCTAGTCAAAGCTATGGTTTTTCCAGTAGTCATGTATAGATGTGAAAGTTGGACCATAAAGAGAGCTGAGTGCTGAAGAATTGATGCTTTCGAACGATGGTGTTGGAGAAGACTCTCGAGAGTCTCTTGGGTTGCAAGGAGATCCAACCAGTCCATCCTAAAGGAAATCAGTCCTGAATATTCATTGGAAGGACTGATGTTGAAACTGAAACTCCAATACTTTGGCCACCTGATGCAAAGAACTGACTCACTGGAAAAGACTCTCATGCTGGGAAAGATTGAAGGTGGGAGGAGAAGGGGACGAGAGAGGATGAGTTGGATAGCATCACCAACTCAATGGACATGAGTTTGAGTAAACTCTGAGAGTTGGTGATGGATGGGTAAGCCTCGTGTGTTGCGTCCATGGGGTTGCAAGGAGTAGGACACGACTGAACTGAACTGATTGTAAAATTACATATAGCTCAGTAAAAACTACACAATAGCAATACTACCCTCAAATCATACTTATCTCTGCCCCACACTAAACTTTTTGAATGGATTTAGGTCATGAATAGATTTCTCACATGCCTTCACTTATCATTTTTATTCAGTTATTTTGTGGTTTTCAAATTCTGTCTCCACACTTGTCCTTTGCCCATTCTCTCTTGTTCTTCCTATTCTCAGAGGATATGAATATCAAAACTCTTGCTCACAAATATTTAAGTATTTTAAATGTCAAGATACCTGAGAAACAACAGAAAAATAGAATAATTAAGATAGATATTGTTAGTTTATCTCTCCTGGGAGTTGGCCTTGGCAGGGATATTCATAAGGCTTTCAGGTTTCTTTTATTTCCTCTTCAAACTGAGGAGTTCGATACTTATCCAGACAGTAAGGGAGGCTATTGGAACATATTAAGTTGGCGTGCTGTGATTCATGGGGTCGTGGAGAGTCGGACACGACTGAGCGACTGAACTGAACTGAACTGAACTGAAGTTGGCCAGGAAAGTCTGTTGATTTTTTTAATGTTAAGACATATATCATGGTCCAAATCATGGGGAATCCTGAAGATGTAATGAACTTCTTTTGCATTCTTTTATTATAACATTATTGTGGTTTATTGCATAAAATTTGGAAAATATAAAAATTTAGAAGATGAACATTTTGATGGGTTTCTCTCTGTAAGAGGATAGTTTTCTGAAATTCCTATTTTTTACATACTTCTCTATTGTAAAATTATCCATATATAGCTCCAACACCTGTGAGTTCTTTGTCTTTTTGGAATCATTTCAAATTTTATTTTTTCATTAAAAACACTCAGACTCCATTCTATTTTCAATCTGTTCAGTTCAGTTGCTCAGTCCTGTCATATTCTTTGTGACCCCATGGACTGCAGCATTCCAGGCCTCCCTATCTAACACCAACTCCTGGAATTTACTCAAACTCATGTTTATTGAGTCAGTGATGCCATCCAACCATCTCATCCTCTGCCATACCCTTCTCCTCCTGCTTTCAATCTTTCTCAGCATCTGGGTCTTTTCAAATGAGTCAGTTCTTCGGATCTCCTTGCAGTCCAAGGTATTCTCAAGAGGCTTCTTCAACACCACAGTTCAAAAGCATCAAATCTTTAGCACTCAGTTTTCTTTGTAGTCCAACTGTCACATCTATACATGGCTACTGGAAAAACTGTAGTTTGACTAGATGGACCTTTGTTGGCAAAGTAATGTCTCTGCTTTTTAATACGCTGACTAGGTTGGATCTTGCCTAGAAAATCCCCATGGACGGAGGAGCCTGGTAAGCTGCAGTACATGGGGTCGCTACGAGTCAGACATGACTGAACGACTTACTTTCACTTTTCATTTTCAAACATTGGAGAAGGAAATGGCAACCCACTCCAGTGTTCTTTTTTTTTAATTTTTATTGGAGGCTAATTATTTTACAATATTATATTGGTTGGTTTTGCCATACATTGACATGAATCCACCCCGGGTGTACATGAGTTCCCCCTCCTGAACCCCCTCCCACCTCCCTCATCCCTTTATCCTCCCTCTGGGTCTTCCCCGCATACCAGCCCCAAGCATCCTGTAACATGCATTGACCCTGAACTGGCGATTCGTTCACATATGACAACATACATGTTTCAATGACATTCTCCCAAACCATCCCACCCTCACCCTCTCCCACAGAGTCCCAAAGACTGTTTTATACATCGGTGTCACTTTTGCTGTCTCGTATACAGGGTTATCATTTGCATCTTTCTAAATTCCATATATATGCGTTAGTATATTGTATTGGTGTTTTTCTTTCTGGCTTACTTCACTCTGTATAATAGGCTCTAAATCCCAGGGATGGGGGAGCTTGGTGGGCTGCCGTCTATGGGGTCCCACAGAGTCGGACATGACTGAAGTGACTTAGCAGCAGCAGCAGGTTGGTCATAACTTTTCTTCCAAGGAGCAAGCATAGTCCTTCCGAAGATGTAACCCTTCCCAAGATGTCTAAACATTTCTACATGTTCTCGCTCTCACTGTTCACTTGATCCCTCCTTCCACTGCATTCTCTGTACTGTTTTCTTTCCTACCATGTTAGTTTTTCTCTCTCAACATTCTCCTATATGTGATGTCTGATCTGTGCATCGCTCCCCAAAGCACCTCTAACAAAGGTCTGTTGTAGGAAGCCTTTTCAAGGAAGGTTTTGAGAGGATGAAGAGAGAGGACAGAGCAGGATGATTTGTAGAGATCTCTTTCCCCGTTCCTCTGTCTTTAGCAGTATCAAGAAGATGCAGAATATATGGAATTAGCTTTTTGTTTTTTAACTTCAATTCTTTGGTGTGGTTCTTCTGACTTTTTATCCCACGTCAGCCCTCCATCGACACCTAAACTTTCTTTACTGTGAAAATACATCAAGAATTACAAAGCACTGGCCCAGGTAGTAACAATATTCTTGAAAAAAAAATGAATTTATGCCTCATTCACCTATAATGATAGTAAATGAATTGATATGAACAAAATCTGAAATTAAATTTCTAATTGGACTGCAAGGAGATCCAACCAGTCCATTCTAAAGGAGATCAATCTTGGGTGTTCATTGGAGGGTCTGATGCTGAAGCTGAAACTCCAATACTTTGGCCACCTCATGCATTGAATTGACTCACTGGAAAGGAGTCTGATGTTAGGAGGGATTGGGGGTGGGAGGAGACGGGGACGACAGAGAATGAGATGGGTGGATGGCATCACCGACTCGATGGACATGAGTTTGAGTGAACTCCAGGAGCTGGTGATGGACAGGGAGGCCTGGCGTGCTGTGATTCATGGGGTCGCAAAGAGTCGGACACAACTGAGCGACTGAACTGAACTGAACTGAAGATTACTGTTGGCAGCCTAGGTGATTAAATGTCAAGATGCTATTGGCCATTGTATAAAGTTTTTCATGATCCATTTCTTAATTATTATCACACAAAAAGTCGAAAAGGAAAAATGTACTGATAATAAGTATGTTAATAATAGTAAAAAACAAACTAACAGAAAACAAACGTGGAACTTTTTGAAAAGATACTTTCTAATTTGGTTTGTCTTAATTTTTAGAATGTTAGTATGTCAATTATTATAATATGCCAATGAGAGAATAATTAATAGCTGTCTTCAGTTTCTTTCTCAGTAGAAACTCTTCATATTTCATCTGGCAAGAAAAAAATAATTATATTATTTCCTTTACTTTTAAATATCCTATATCTTTATTCATCAGAAGAAAGTTTAAGCTTGTCAAATTCCATGAATTGAGGTGGGGACACTATTCAGCCCAGTCTATCTGTCATCAGAGTTTGCCAGCTTCCACAGAAAATTGATTACTCTTGCCTTTGAGTCACATCAGTACTTAGTATAAATCTGTTTTCACAATTATTACATTGTATCATATTGTTTTCTTTTCTTCCCTACCAGCTTAACAATTCCTTAAACACAGAATATGTGTATTATTTATCTTTGTATCCCTAGTACTCTATATAACATCTAGCTCACAGCTGGTGAAATAAAATTTGAATTGATTACAAATAAGTTTTTGAAGTCTGCAAAAAAGAAGTCCACAATGTAGTCTTACCTTACTAAGGATCGCTATTCCTTATAACTACTTCAATATGTCCTATAAAAATATAAGCAGATTTTATCAGTGCATCTTCACTTTGGCAGTAATGGAGTTTTCGCCTCTCTCTCATTTGTATCTTCATATGTAGCACTGCTTATTCGTGCAACATAGGAAATGAGCTATGCTTTTAAGTTATTTTTCCCCAAAAGAAATCAGCATATCTCCTTAACGAGAAGTTTGTCTTTTGAGAAACTATTTCTAAAATAATTTTATCTGTCCTACTATATTAAACAAAGAGTACTAACCATTGTTTAATATTCTTTTAATACTTAGGGCCTTTATTAAGAGCATAACTTTTTTCTTTTGTTTGTTAGCCATCTTTATGTCTTCTTTGGAGAAATGTCTGTTTAGTTCTTTGGCCCATTTTTTGATTGGGTCATTTATTTTTCTGGAATTGAGCTTCAGGAGCTGCTTGTATATTTTGGAGATTAATCCTTTATCAGTTGCTTCATTTGCTATTATTTTCTCCCATTCTGACGGCTGTCTTTTCACCTTGCTTATAGTTTCCTTTGCTGTGCAGAAGCTTTTGATTTTAATTAGGTCTCATTTGTTTATTTTTGCTTTTATTTCCAATATTCTGGGAGGTGGGTCTTGGAGGATCCTGCTATGATTTATGTCGGAGAGTGTTTTGCCTATGTTCTCCTCTAGGAGTCTTATAGTATCTGGTCTTACATTTAGCTCTCTAATCCATTTTGAGTTTATTTTGGTGTATGGTGTTAGGAAGTGTTCTAGTTTCATTCTTTTACAAGTAGCTGACCAGTTTTCCCAGCACCACAAGCACATGAAAAAATACTCAACATCCCTCATAATCAGAGAAATGCAAATCAAAACCACAATGAGATACCATTTCACACCAGTCAGAATGGCTGCTATCCAAAAGTCTACATGCAATAAATGCTGGAGAGGCTGTGGAGAAAAGGGAACCCTCTTGCACTGTTGGTGGGAATGAAAACTAGTACAGCCACTATGGAGAACAGTGTGGAGATTCCTCAAAAAACTGGAAATAGAACTGCCATATGATCCAGCAGTCGCACTCCTGGGCATACACACCGAGGAAACCAGAATTGAAAGAGACCCATGTACTCCAATGTTCATTGCAGCACTGTTTATAAGAGCAAGGACATGGAAGCAAACTAGATGTCCATCTGCAGTCGAACAGATAAGAAAGCTTTGGTACATATACACAATGGAGTATTACTCAGCCATTAAAAAGAATGCATTTGAATCAGTTCTAATGAGGTGGATGAAACTGGAGCCTATTATACAGAGTGAAGTAAGCCAGAAAGAAAAACACCAATACAGTATACTAATGCATATATATGGAATTTAGAAAGATGCAAATGATAACCCTGTATACGAGACAGCAAAAGAGACACAGATGTATGGATCAGTCTTTGGGACTCTGTGGGAGAGGGTGAGGGTGGGATGATTTGGGAGAATGGCATTTAAACGTGTATGTTGTCATATGTGAAACGAATCACTAGTTCAGGGTTGATGCCTGTTACAGGATGCTTGGGGCTGGTGTGCGGGGATGACCCAGAGGGAGGATAAAGGGAGAAGGGAGGTGGGAGGGGGGTTCAGGAGGGGGAACTCATGTACACCCGGGGTGGATTAATGTCAATGTATGCCTAAACCAACCAATATAATATTGTAAAATAATTAGCCTCCAATAAAAAATTAATAAAATAAAAAGAACATAACTATTCTATTGAGCTGAATTAAAATGATAAAACAAAAAGCTTTTGAATATATTTGTATGTTTTGTAGTTTCATATGTTAAAATAACAAACATTGACATAAACCTAACTATGTGCTAAAGTTTTAAGCACTTTTTATCACCTGATCTTTATAACACAAGGATAAAGTTGGCCCTGAACTGAACTGAACTGATTGATCTTATTTCACGGATTAGGAGACTGAGACATAAGTTATAAGTGATTTGCCCAAGGTCATGGAGCTGTGAATGGCAGAACAACACTGTGAAACAGTGCTATGGTACTGGAATCAGCATTTTAATAATTAAGCAACCTCACCTTTGTCTGCCTTCCTCAGCATACCACCATCAACCATACTTTCACTGCCCTCTTTCACATACACCCTGACCTTTGCTCACCATTTGCTGCTTTCATTTGTCAATGTGATTGTATACCAGGAGAAAGTCATGATAGCAAGACCCAGAAAGGCCAGGGTGCTGAACTTCTGCTGGCTTTGGGGAAGTGGTAATGAATGTCACACCACATTTCTCCTGGCATGGTCCTGGGATGGAAAATGTGTGCTATTCTGGCACCAAATTCTTTCTTTACTTTCATGGGAAAATTGGCTGTACTCAGTTTGGTAAGTTTCATATAAAATTCCTATCTATGTTTTTTTTAGTTCACATTATAAAAAGACAAAGGATGTATAGAGATGACTAGTGAATATAAACTTTAGGAGCAAGAGTAAAGTGCGGTTCTAAAGATGGGGGAGTGAAGCAAAATGGATGGATGAAAATAGGTGCAATATGGAGGATGTACAGACGGTGGCTCCACTGCTGACTGGTGAAAAATCAGAAAATATACAATGGACTTCCTTTTACAATTTCTCTGTAGATCTCACTGTCTTCTAATCTCAATTTATCAGCCCTTCCTTGACCAGTTAAAAATGAATTAGTACAATTTTGCACATGCAATTCTGAAAAGGCAATGGGAGAGACAGAGAAAGAGAGAGGAGAAAGAGCAAATTCAAAGACTCTATGAGAAACTGAAAGATCAAAATGGCCAAGTCTGGATTTTACAAGTTCTGCAAAGCCTTTGGCCATATTTCTAGGCTGCCATTCAAATGATGCTACCATCTTCATTTTCAGAAGCTATAGCCTATTCACATTTTAACCAAAAATAACTGCCTTAGAGAAAACTGAATTTAGAAACCAGTTCATAGAGAAAATTGTTTAATCTGCTATGGGCTTCCAAAGTCACCTATGGCACTTGTCAAGATAGAGGGACCAAGAAGAAGCAAAGATGTGAAGGGCAGTCTAGTGACAGTTATTAATATTGGGATGATTGATTTTATATCCTTGAAATGTACCAAACTTTAACACTGGGTTCAACAACTTTATAATTTACATAAGTACAGTCTGTGTCAGTTCATTAACAGGTCATTAGTAAGTCTGAGAAAGATGTTATAAATGTTCTCAGAAAAATCATGAGGGAATATACCAGAAAAAAGATTTTATTGAAAATTTACTTTTAAAGAAAGGTGTGCCTGTATGTTTTCTTTTTTGTTTAATTTGCTTTTATTTTTAGGATGTGGTTTTCATCGGGTGTATGTGTGTCAGCATTTATCTTGCAGGCAACAGAAAGGTTAAGTCCTGAGAAGTGATTTAGATACATGATGAATTTTTTAAAAATCTTTTTTAAGATTGACCTTCATCTTCTGTTTCACACTGTTAAGTAATTTTCACATGATTTGTTAGATGCATGTGTTTACCTTATAAAGGTGAAGTTCAAGTTCAATTTCGTTCCTTTGGGAAATCATGGAAGGCAAGGGTCCTTTTGCGAATGACCATGTGTACTGATCAAAGACTTACTTTAAAGTTCAAATTGCTAGATATAGAGAGGACACCTGTCTCCCTGACCCAGGTCTTTGCATTTAAAGTCATCATGTATACAGATAATAGACTAATGGAAAAAAATTCACCAGGTACTCTATGGCTATATGAGCTAAAGTTCAGCTGCAGAAGACCAAGAACAAATTGACAAGCTGAAACAATAAAGGAGAGTGTTGATGGAAAGGAAGAAGAACTCTTAAAATCTCAATAATAAAATGTCATAAATAAATAGTGATGCTTTTTCTTTATGTCCTCCTCAGTGACTGCAAATGGTTAGAAAATACTATAAAAAAGAGATAGGTTTCTGTATTCTTATCAGTTTGGGAATGATTATATGGAATTTTACCATAGTTTACTTTGGCTGCAAAAGATAGAGGAAAAACAATACAAAGTACAGAGTGGAAAAAGAATATATATTTGAGAGTATGTTTGAATAAGAAACTTTCAGAAGTCGTCGTCTATCTGGACAGGGCTCTGCTTTTCCCTGCCTACAATAAAGCCATATGGACAGTAGTCTGCCACGCCATGGAATTCTCCAGGCCAGAATACTGTAGAGGGTAGCTGTTCCCTTCTTCAGGGCATCTTCCCAACACAGGGATTGAGCCCAGGTCTCCTGCATTGCAAGCAGATTCTTTACCATCTGAGCCACCAGGGAAGCCCTTGAATAAGAAACTTTCAGATGTCATAGCCCATCTGGGCATGGCTCTGCTTCTCCCTGCCTACAACAAATCCACTGACCCTCAGCACACCACAAGGAATACAAACCTTCAATACTAAAAGCAACAACTTTGTTGTTAATCCCTTTTGTTCCAGGCTTTTGGTGAGTATGGTGGCGTTGGTGGTTTACAACAAGCCTGGACCCCTACTTGCTTTACCCTTATTTCAAGATATGGCCTTCAGATTGCAGAGTCCATGTTAACTACAACTTTTATATAATTTTCTAAGATTTTAAAGGCTTCACATTCTTAGGTTCTGGGTCTTTGGTGCTCATACATTTTTCACTAGCCTAATTAGGTGACTGATTATTTGTTTGTTACCAGTCACACTTTGGGGCATGACTCTATCCTTCCTGTTGAATTTTCTGTCTTGGGTCAGGATCTCATGTTTTTTTGGTCACCAGTCTACACAATCAGTACTTCATTCATGCTGGCTGTCTTCATGTCCTCCGTGAATATTTGTTGTGTGATTCTATAAATTATGATAACAGGTCAGTAGGAGGTCTGATTGGCAAATATAACTTGGATTTTAACAGGCCAATAAGACATGTATCCAATCACCCCTAAGTACATGTTTATCTTTGTAATTTTCCAAAGGCTTATATATTTTTCTAATAGAATATATTTAAATGTAACTTTCTGAATGCAGACAGATGGTATAAATCTTAAGTTCATCCAAGCCAACTTGCTCTGAAAGCAGAAATCTTTTCACAAAATTGACATCAGGTAGTCACCCAGCCTGAGCTGGAATACCTTCAATCTTCCAGGTCACCACCCTCTACTCAAACATCCTCATCTCCCTTTGACATTCATAACTGCCTTCAAATGGCAACATTTTATTTTATTTTGCTCTGAAGCAACATGAATAGCTTTGGAAGATAGTATGTTGAGTGAAATAAGCCAGATAAAGGAAGACAAATACTGTATGATATAATTTATATCTTGAATTTTAAAAATCCAACAAACTAGTGAATATAACAAAGAAAGAGGCAGATTCACAGATACAGAGAACAAACTAGTGGTTACCAGTCAGGAGAGGGAAAGGAGCTGGGCAAGATAGGGAATTAAGAGTTAAAAAATATTATGTAGAATATACACTGCAAGGATATATTGTACAGCACAGGGAATATAGCCAATATTTTATAGTACTTGTAAATGAAGTAAACATTTAAAAATACTGAATCACCATGTTATAAACCTGTAACATAGCAATGTACATCAATTATAGTTCAACAAATATCAAAAAAAGGAAAACAAAACTCTGCCCTCTTGAAACAAAATTCATTCTCATTCCTTCTTTTCATGGGAGAAATAGTTTTTTCATATAATTTTAGAGCTTGAATTATTAAAAGTTTGATTTCAATACTACTTTTAAATCTGATGAGCTTGAGCATCAGTCAGTCAGTTCAGCTGCTCAGTATGTCTGAATCTTTGCAACCCCATGGACTGAAGCATGCCAAGCTTCCCTGTCCATTATCAATTCCTGTAGCTTGCTCAAACTCATGCCCATCAAGTCAGTGATGTCATTCAAACAGCTCATCCTCTGTCATCCCCTTCTCTTGCTGCCTTCAATCTTTCCTAGTATCAGGGTCTTTTCCCATGAGTCAGTTCTTCGCATCAGGTGGCCAAAGTATTGGAGTTTCAGCTTCAGCATCAGTCCTTCCAATGAATATTCAGGACTGAGTTCTTTTAGAATGGACTGATTGTATCTCCTTGCAATCCAAGGGACTCTCAAAAGGCTTCTCCAACACCACAGTTCAAAAGCATCAGTTCTTCGGCGCTCAGATTTCTTTATAGTCCAACACTCACATCCATACATGACTACTAGAAAAACCATAGCTTTGACTAGATGGACCTTTGTTTGCAAAGTAATGTCTCTGCTTTTTAATGAGTTGTCTAGGTTGGTCATAGCTTTTCTTCCAAGGAGCAAGTGTCTTTTAATTTCATGGCTACAGTCACCATCTGCAATGATTTTGAAAGCCAAACAAATAAAGTTTCTCACTCTTTCCATTGTTTCTCCATCTATTTGCCATGAACTGATGAAACCAGATGCCATGATCTTAGTTTTTGTATGTTGAGTTTTAAGCCAACTTTTTCATTCTGCTCTTTCACTTTCATCAAGAGGCTCTTTAGTTCTTCATTTTCTGCCATAAGGGTAGTGTCATCCATGATCTGAGGTTATTGATATTTCTCCTGGCAATCTTGATTCCAGCTTGTGCTTCATCCAGCACAGATTTTCACGATGTACTTTGCATATAAATTAAATAAGCAGGGTGACAATATACAGCCTTGACACACTCCTTTCCTGATTTGGAACCAGTATGTCATTCCATGTCCAGTTCTAACTGTTGCTTCTTGACCTGCATACAGATATCTCAGGAGGCAGATATGGTGTTCTGGTATTCCCATCTCTTTCAGAATTTTCCAGTTTGTTGTGATCCAAACAGTCAAAGCATTTTGTGTAGTCAATAAAGCAGAAGTAGATGCTTTTTCTGGAACTCTCTTGCTCTTTCGATGATGGTAATTTTATCTCTAGTTCCTCTGTCTTTTCTAAGTCTAGCTTGAATATCTGTAAGTTCATGGTTCATATACTAGTGAAGCCTGGCTTGGAGAATTTTGAGCATTACTTTGCTAGCATGTGAGATGAGTGCAATTGTGTGGTAGTTTGAACATTCTTTGGTATTGCCTTTCTTTGGGATTGGAATGAAAACAGCTTTTCCAGTCCTGTGGCCACTGCTGAGTTTTCCAGATTTGCTGGCATATTGAGTGTAGCACTTTCATAGTATCATCTTTTAGGACTTAAAATTGTTCACCTGGAATTCCATCACCTCCACTAGCTTTGTTCTTAGTGATGTTTCCTAAGGCCCACTTGACTTTGCATTCCAGGATGTCTGGCTCTAGATGAGTTTTCACACCGTCATGGTTATCTGGGTCATAAAGATCATTTTTGTATAGTTTTTCTGTGCATTCTTGCCATTCTTCTTTTTATCTTCTGCTTCTGTTAGGTCCATACCATTTCTGTCCTGCATTGTTCCCATCTTTGCCTTAAATTTTCCCTTGGTATATCTAATTTTCTTGAAGAGATCTCTAATCTTTCTCATTCTATTGTTTTCCATTATTGCTTTCCATTGATCTCTGAGGAAGGCTTTCTTATTTCTCCTTGCTATTATTTGGAGCTCTGCATTCAAATGGTTATATCTTTCCTTTATACCTTCGCCTTTAGCTTCTCTTCTTTTCTCAGTTGTTTGTAAGGCCTCCTCAGACAACCATTTTGCCTTCCTGCACTTTTTTTTCTTGGGATGGTCTTGATCACTGCCTCCTGTACAATGTCCCAAAACATTGCCCATAGATCTTTAGGCACTCTGTCTATCATATCTAATCCCTTGAATCTATTTCTCATTTCCACTGCAGAATCATAAGGGATTTTATTCGGGTCACACCTGAATGGTCTAGAGGTTTTCCATAGTTTCTTCAATTTAAGTCTGAATTTGGCAATAAGGAGTTCATCATCTGAGCTACAGTTGTCTCCTGGTCTTGTTTTTGCTGACTGTATAGAGCTTCTCCATCTTTGGCTGCAAAGAATATAATCAATCTGTTTTCAGTATTGACCCTCCGGTGATGTACATATGTAATCTTCTCTTGTGTTGTTGGAAAAGGGTATTTGCTATGACCAGTGCACTCTCTTGGAAAAACTCTGTTAACCTTTGCACTGCTTCATTTTTTAGTCCAAGGCCAAATTTGCCTGTTACTCCGGGTGTTTCTTGACTTCCTACTTTTGCATTCCAGTCTTCTGTGATGAAAAGGACATCTTTTGGGGTATTAGTTCTAGAAAGTCTTATAAGTTTTCATAGCGCCATTCAACTTCAGCCTCTTCAGCGTTACTGGTTTGGGCATAGATTTGGATTACTGTGATATTGAATGGTTTGCCTTGGGAATGACCTCTGTTCATTCTGTCATTTTTGAGATTTCACCCAAGAACTGCATTTCTGACTATTTTGTTGACTATGAGAGCTACTCATAGTTTTTTCTAAGGGACTCTTGCCCACAGTAGTAGATATAATGGTCATCTGAGTTAAATTCACTCTGTATAGAATTCTTAAACTTGAGTTTGAGCAGAGAATTTTTTTCAAATACAACTTTCACTTTTTATCATTTAGATCAAATAGCCAGTGTCCTCAAGTACAGTTCAGTCTCTGAGAATTTAATATGATCTCTCCTCCCAATGCCCCCATAATTAAGCCTAATAGCTCTATACAGTCAGCAAAAACAAGACTGGGAGATGACTGTGGCTCAGATCATGAACTCCTTATTGCCAAATTCAGATTTAAACTGAAGAACATGGGGAAAACAACTAGACCATTCAGGTATGATCTAAATCAAATCCCTTATGATTATACAGTGGAAGTGGCAAATAGATTCAAGGGTTTAGATCTGATAGAGTGCCTGATGAACTATGGACAGAGTTGCGTGACATTGTACAGGAGGCGGTGATCAAGATCATCCTCAAGAAAAAGTATAAAACAAAAAATACTATAAAAAAGTAAGAGAATCAAAAAAGAAACCTCACAAATGGAGATTTCCTGGGAATTGGGAGGAAGACAGATCTGAGAACAGATGCTTCAGCGGGCAATATAATGGTCTGTGGTGAGACCAAAAGTGATGATAGAGTAGGTGAGTTAAGGTAGAACTGAAAATATGCCTGTCTGCCTCCTGGATTTCAGGTGGGCTAGTTCCAAATGGAATCTCGGTTTTGAGAAAAATAAAGTACAGTTTGTTTAATATATTTCTTTGTGATGAAGAAACAAAGTTCTGTGTGGTAACTTTGCTTCCTTTTTTGTTGTTCAGTCACTAAGCCATGTCTGGCTCTTTGTGACTCCATGGACTGCCGTATGCCAGGCTCCTCTGATTCCACCGTGTCCCAATGTTTTCATATTCTTTTATGCTAAAGTTTATCACAAGATATTGAATACAGTTGCCTATACCATACGGCAGGCCCTTGGTTTTCATCCATTCTATATATAATAGATTGTGTCTGCTAATTCCAAACTCTCAATCCATCCCTCCATTGCCCCCTCTCCTTCTTGGCAGTCAGATTTCTGTTTTCTGTATCTGTGAATCTGTTTCTGTTTATTAGATATTTTTGTTTGTGTCATGTTAAATTTTTAAAATTTTTATTCAATTACATTGATTTACAATGTTTGTTTAAGGAGTCCAACAAAGTGAATCAGTTATACATAAACATATTTTAATATGGCCCTTGAATATAGCTAACTGACAGTAGTCTAATTGTCATGAAAAACACATTTGAAATGGGAGTTAACAATGGAATAAGGGTCAATCACTTCGTTGTGAAAAAAGTCAAAGATAGTGTAAAGATAAAAGAGTTTGGATGTGTCTTGTCAAATGCCTTATAAATATGGTGAGGATGCAATTTATTTATTTATTTCATATTAATTCAAATCTTTTAAGAATTGTATTAGATATAGTTGATTTACAATGTTGTGTTAGTTTTAGGTATATGGCAAAGTGATTATTATACATATTCATCATTTTTCAGATTCTTTTCTCATGTAGATTATTACAGAATACTGAGTAGAGTTCCCTGTGCTATACAGTAGGTCCTTGTTGGTTATCTATTTTATATATAGTAACATGCCGTCTATGGGGTCACACTGAAGTGACTTAGCAGCAGCAGCAGCAGCAGCAACATGTGTATGTTAATCCCAAGCTCCTAATTAATCCCTCCCCTTCACATTTTCCCCTTGGTAACCATAAGTTTTTTTTTGAAATTTGGGAGTCTGTTTCCTAAATAAGTCCATTATATTCTTTGGTTAGATTCCATATGTGAGTGATATTGTATGATATTTGTCTTTGTCTGACTTTACTTAGTATGATAATTTCTAGGTCCATTCAAGTTGCTGCAAATGATATTATTTTATTCTTTTTCATGGCTGAGTAATAGTCCATTGTATATATGTCCCACACATTCTTTATCCTTTCCTCTGATGATGGACATTTATGTTGCTTCCATGTCTTGGCTACTGTAAACAATGCTGCAATAAATATTGCAGGTGCATGTATGTCTTTGAACCATGATTTTCTCCAGATATTTGCCTAGGAGTAGAATTGCTGCATCATATGATAGCTATATTTTTATTTTTTAAAGAAACCTTCATACTGTTCCCCATAGTGGCTGCATCAATTTACATTTTTACCAACAGTGCAGGAGGCTTCCCCTTTCTCCAATATCATCTCCAGCATTTATTGTTTGTAATTTTTTTTATACAATGGCCATTCTGACTTGTGTGAGGTGATACCTCACTGTAGTTTTGTTTTGCATTTCTCTGATAACTAGTGATATTAAACATCTTTTCGTGTGCTTTTCAGTCATCTGTATGTCTTTGGAGAAATGTCCCTTTAGATCCTCTGCCCTTGCTGCACTCTCCTGTTAGGTTCTGAAGCTCCCCCTCTATCTAGGCTGATGTCCCAGATAGCGAAGGGGTTTTCCAAGGTATAGGGACCTTTCCTCCTCCACAGCTCCCTCCCCAAGGTGCAGCATTCATCCCAGTTCTTTCCTTTTCCTTGTGTCCTACCTCGTTACATGTAGATTTCCTTGCCCTTCTGGAAGTTGGACGTCTTTTTCTGGCATTCTATAGATGTTCTGTGTGAACTGTCCCACTTGCAGATCGATTGTTAATGTTTTTGTGAGAGAAGGTGAGCTCCACATCCTACTCCTCTGCCATCTTGATCCTGTCCCTGAGGATGCAATTTATTAACAAAAAATTGAATGCCTATTGCTTAAAATGATAATGCCTAGATAGCTCGTTATACTAGTTAGAATGTAAAATATTGGCAATGTAGAGGAGGAATGTGCTTGGAATGGTTAGACACAGTAAGACAAAAAATGTAAGAGTATTTGGTGGTGGTGTTGTTCAGTCCCTAAGTCGTTTCTGACTCTTTGCAACCCCAGGCATTGTAGCCCACAAGGCTCCTCTGTCCATGGGATTCCCCAGGCAAAAATACTGGTGTGGGTTGCCAGTTCCTCCTCCAAGGGATCTTTCCAACCCAGGGATTGAACCCACATTCCATGCATTGAAGGTAGATTCTTTACTGCTGAGCCCCCAGGAAAGCCTGGCTAAGCATCATGGTCAGCCAAATTCCATTGACCAAACAATATAAAAATCACAAGGACAAGGACATAATCTGCCTCTGGTGACAGAAATGGTCAAGTCACATGATAAAGGATGTGGGTATACTGCAGAATGGAGACTTGGCACAAAACTGAAATCTACCACACATATATATTGTGATCTGACGTCTAATACTTTCACCCAACTTTGAAGTTGTTATTTGAGAAACAAAACTTCCCAAAGACACTGGCAGCCATTCAAATATTAGAAGATGGTTGTTCCAACTGCCTGGAGTCTTTTCAAAGCTAAATATCACAAGCTCTTATGGTTTATTATTATTTTTTTCCTTTGTGTGTTCCCTGCTGTGATGACTAGAACCCCTCATCATCATGTACCTCTTCATCTGGATTTGTGAATTTAGTCTTCCTTTCCAGGTTAGCTCTTAATACATTACATCTGATACTGAACAGAAAAGTTCAGTTATTGTGAATCTTGTAGAGCTCTAGCTCCCTTATGGAGCTAAAGAGATTGCTAGCCATTTAAAAGTTGTCATGGGATATTATTTGTTCAGACCAATCTTATTTATTGAAAAGCTCACAATTTTTCTATAAGATCTGTTGCCAAAATAATTTTCTCCAAGCATTATTTGACAGTTTGATATTGTTTTTACATTTGTTGAAATTCATGTTCTGATTCCTGTGCTTGTATCCAGAAAACAAGAGTAAGAACAATAGAATGGTATAAGTCACAAGCAATGCCTTTCTTGGTATTTTCATTTCAAAGGTATTTGGTTTTTACCTTTGTAAAATGATGAAACAACTTAAGCTGTTCATGTTTCACTCCTGCTGTCCCAATTTAAAATGTGTATCATTTCACTCTAATAATATATGTTGAACTTTTTCCTTTACATATGTTATGAAAGATATATTTATTGTTTACATTCCAGTTTTCTTTCATCCTGAGACAAACTGAACTTTTAAAAATATTATATAATTTATATTGCATTCTACTTTATTTGCTTAAAGTATAAGACACAAGCTTATAGTCAATTCAAAAATATTAATTGAAAAAACTATTAGTACATAATTGTGCTACATGTTCTAGTCATCAGATACTTTGAAAATGTATAGGTGTCTTTAAAAGGATATAGAAATTTATTGATTAAATACGACATTCAGATATTAAATTAAAGTATAATTAAAAATAAAATGATATACTTATCATTTTGAATGTAGTAAATTTCTTGAATAGCATTAAGAAATATCTACACAACTGATGATATATGAAAAAACAACTGAGAGAAATCAAGATGTAACAATATGCTTTAATACTTTTTAATAATTATAACCTTTATAAATATATGTGGTATTTGTTCAGTATTCAATGATGTCTTTGTCATCACCTTATATTTTTTCCCTTTTTTCTTCCAGTTTTTTTGAGATATGGTTGGCATTTAACACTGTATTAGTTTAGGGTGTCCAGCAAAATGATTTGACTTAAATACAACATAAAATGATTACCACAGTAACTTTAGTGGGCATCCATCATCTCACACAGATAAAGAATTAAATAATAGAAAAAATAAATTTTCCTTGTGCTGAGAACTCAGAATTTACTCTCTTAACAACTTTCATATATAGCATACAGCATTGTTAATTGTATTTTTCATGTTGTATGTTCAATTCAGTTCAGTTCAGTCGCTCAGTCGTGTCCGACTCTCAGCGACCTCATGAATCACAGGACACCAGTCCTCCCTGTCCATCACCAACTCCCAGAGTTCACTCAAACTCATGTCCACAGAGTTGGTGATGCCATCCAGCCATCTCATTCTCTGTTGTCCCCTTCTCCTCCCGCCCCCAACCTTTCCCAGCATCAGAGTCTTTTCCAGTGAGTCAACTCATCTCATGAGGTGGCTAAAGTATCGGAGTTTCAGCTTTAGCATCCTTCCAATGAAAACCCAGGATTGATCTCCTTTAGAATGGACTGGTTGGATCTCCTTGCAGGACAAAGGACTCTCAAGAGTCTTCTCCAGCACCACAGTTCAAAAGCATAAATTCTTTGGCGATCAGCTTTCTTCACAGTCCAACTCTCACATCCATACATGACCACGGGAAAAACCATAGCCTTGACTAGACGGACCTTGGTTGGCAAAGTAATGTCTCTGCTTACACCCCTAGTATTATGTCCCTGGTACTTACAACTGGAAGATTGTACCTTCTGACTGCCCCCATCTAATTCCACTTCCCCCATCCCTCTGCTGGTAGCCACAAATCTAATCTTATTTCCTATGAGTGTGTTGATATTCTTGTTTATTTCTGAGGTATAATTGATCTACGACACTATGTTAGCTCCTGTTGCCTGATATAGTGATTTAATATTTCTGATATGCTTGGGAATTATCACCAGGGTAAGTCTAGTTGTAAGTCACTACACAAAGATGCTGCACAGTTACTGATTATATTCCCCACACTATGAATTTCATATTCATGACTCATTTATTTTTCAACTGAAAGTTTGTACCTGTTAATCCCCCTCACCTACTTCTCTCCTCCTCTTGCCTCCCTCCCTTCTGGCAACCACT
This sequence comes from Moschus berezovskii, assembly GCF_049115385.1. Taxonomy (NCBI): domain Eukaryota; kingdom Metazoa; phylum Chordata; class Mammalia; order Artiodactyla; family Moschidae; genus Moschus; species Moschus berezovskii. Next base: position 68,781,451 of record NC_142461.1, read on the forward strand.
TGTTTGTTCTCTGTATTTATGACTGTTTCTGTGTTGTTTGTTTATTGTTTTGCTTTTAAGATTGTTTTTAAATCTTAAGATATAAGTGAAATAATACAATATTTGTCTTTCTCTGACTTATTTTACCTAGCATAATCGACTCAATGGACATGAGTTTGAACAAACTCTGGGAAATTGTGAAGGACACAGAAGCTTGGTACACTGCAGTCCCTGAGGCCCAAAGAGTTGGACCGGACCGAGTGACTGAACAACAATACACTTTATGACCATCAAAACTGTCACAAATCAGATTTCATTCATTTTTATGACTAAGTAGTGTTCCACTGTATACATATGCTACATCTTCTTTATTCATCTATGGATGACACTAGGGTTGCCCATGTCTACGCTATTGTAAATAATGCTGTTATAAAGACTGAGGGCAGTAGCCATTTGGGGGAGCCTATAGCAATAACATGAGACTTGGTCAGCACCATTTTGGAATCCTCCCCGCTCGCTATACTATAGGGGCCAGAACCAGCCGTATGCCCTCCCGCAGCTGAGCACACAAGTGTGCAGGGACTCAGTCTCACCCTCCAACAGGCTGGCACCAAAGCCATGCCCACCTAAGCTGCACAAACTGCTGTGTGTGAATCTATCCCTGGATGCCAAGGAGTTTGCAGCACTCCTGTGCACCTTCCTGGACTGTACGGACAATTACCTGGGAAACAAATTCTTCCCTCCAGTTGGCCACAGCTCCTGCACAGGGTTATAGCCAACTAGGCCAGGGTCTGGCACCACCTACCATGCACCTATAGTATTTCAATACCCGTATATATAGTAGCATGTAGCTCTTAACTCCGTATCTCTGTCTGGCCCCACCTTTCCTCTCCCAAAAACACTCTGAGGAGAAAAGGAATCATTGTCTTTGTAAAACTACTGTTACCGTTTCAAGAGGACTAAACTGTGTGTTGAAATGTTCTTGAAGAAATAAGTCAATAAACTATGATATTTGAGTTATCAGAAATCATTGTTTCTGAATAATCAAATCACACACTAGATAATAATATTAAGACTATGCTCTGGAACTTAATAGAATGTCCTGTTATAAATTGAATTTCATATTAAGTCATTGGTTGTGTTCATGGGTGTTTTTCTCTATTAGAGAACATCTGTGATAAGTTTAAAAGAGGAAACTTACCCAAGATGACACCTGTCAAGGTGGCAGCATGCTTTAATACCTGAAATATGAAGTCATGTGGATTTCTTAATTAAAGTAGTGATTCTAACAACTTTTAAATGGTTAAAATGAAACATGAATTTCATGCTTGCTATGTCTTATATTGTTCAGTTCAGTTCAGTTCAGTCGCTCAGTCATGTCCGACTCTTTGCGACCCCATGAATCACAGCACGCCAGGCCTCCCTGTCCATCACCAACTCCCGGAGTTCACTCAAACTCATGTCCATAGAGTCGGTGATGTCATCCAGCCATCTCATTCTCTGTCATCCCCTTCTCCTCCTGCCCCCAATCCTTCCCAGCATCAGATTCTTTTCCAGTGAGTCAACTCATCGCATGAGGTGGCCAAACTATTGTAGTTTCAGCTTTAGCATCAGTCCTTCCGATGAACACACAAGATTGATCTCCTTTAGAATGGACTGGTTGGATCTCCTTGCAGTCCAAGGGACTCTCAAGAGTCTTCTCCAGCACCACAGTTCAATTAGATATTAAATATTAGCATATCCAGCTGGAGCCAAGAATGATATCTATGTTACAGGAGAAGCTCTGAAGTTTATTTCTCTTATAGATAGCTAAAGCAATCTTAAAATTTTTTTATTTAATTTTATTTTCCTCAAAATTATTTTTGGTAATATCTTCTTAGAAGTTTTCTTAATTAACTCAACCTTAAGTAGAGATGACTATCTCTTATTGTCATTTTTTTAATCCTTATAATTATTATATCCCATCAGTTCAGTTCAGTCACTCAGTCATGTCCGACTCTTTTGGACCTCATGAATCACAGCACGCCAGGCCTCCCTGTCCATTACCAACTCCCAGAGTTCACTCAAACTCATGTCTATTGAGTTGGTGATGCCATCCAGCCATCTCATTCTCTGGCGTCCCTGTCTCCTCCTGCCCCCAATCCCTCCCAGCATCAGACTCTTTTCCAGTGAGTCAACTCGTCACATGAGGTGGCCAAAGTATTGGAGTTTCAGCTTTAGCATCAGTCCTTCCAATGAACACCCAGGATTGATCTCCTTTAGAATGGACTGGTTGGATCTCCTTGCAGTCCAAGGGACTCTCAAGAGTCTTCTCCAACACCACAGTTCAAAAGCATCAATTCTTCGGCGATCAGCTTTCTTCACAGTCCAACTCTCACATCCATACATGACCATGGGAAAAACCATAGCCTTGACTAGACGGACCTTTGTTGGCAAAGTAATGTCTCTGCTTTTTAATATACTATCTAGGTTGGTCATAACTTTCCTTCCAAGGAGTAAGCGTCTTTTAATTTCCTGGCTGCAATCAGCATCTGCAGTGATTTTGGAGCCCAAAAAAATAAAGTCTGACACTGTTTCCCCTGTTTCCCCATCTATTTCCCATTAAGTGATGGGACCAGATGCCATACTTACTGGCATTACAATTGATTCCAGACACATAAATACACACAGTCTCTTAAATGGTTAAAATACTCAGATATTTTCAAACTATCTTATATAAGCATATTCAGTTGGCTTTTTCTGATCTTTGTGTGTTTCTTAGCAACACAAAAAATATACATTTAGAAATAACCGAAAAATTTCAGGACAAATTATCCAAGTAAGTAAAATCATTTACTTCTTCAGTTTCACCTCTGGTTTGCATCTATCAATTAATTTAGAGCAAAGAACCTAAAGGTGATAAAACTTGAGTGGTTTTCGTTGTACAAATTTTATTATACATAATTTTATATTGCACACTTAGTAAATTATAAACAATGTCAATAACAATTTGTTGGCTTATTCATGTTTACAAAATTTAGAATACATTTGAGTTACTGGCTGATTAGTTTAAATTGATTTAAAACTTTTTTAAGTGGAAGTGGATTTAGAAGTGTTTGTACCAGTGATCTTGTCTTTTACCTTTTGTACAATCTACAAGTCTGGTGCAGGGCCTAAATAAAATTTTTTAAATGATTTATCCAATATTATTCTAAACTTATCAGACTAGAATTAGTGAATTCTTTCAGTTCACTTCAGTCGCACCCGACTCTTTGCCACCCCATGAACCACAGCATGCCAGGCCTCCCTGTCCATCACCAACTTCCAGAGTCCGCCCAAATCCAAGACCACTGAGTCGGTGATGTCATCCAACCATCTTATCCTCTGTCGTCCCCTTCTCCTCCTGCTCTCAATCTTTCCCAGCATCTGGGTCTTTTCAAATGAGTCAGGTCTTCGCATCAGGTGGCCAAAGTATTGGAGACAAAGCTTCAACATCAGTCCTTCCAATGAACACCCAGTACTGATCTCCTTTAGGATGGACTGGTTGGATCTCCTTGCAGTCCAAGGGACTCTCAAGAGTCTTCTCCAACACCACAGTTCAAAAGCATCAGTTCTTTAGTGCTCAGCTTTCTTTATAGTCCAACTCTCATATCCATACATGACCACTGGGAAAAAAATAGCCTTGACTAGACGGACCTTTGCTGACAAAGTAATGTCTCTGTTTTTTAATATGCTGTTTAGGTTGGCCATAATTTTTTAAACTTCTAAAATAGTTTTAATGGTTACTGAATTATCAGCTCAGATAAATGTTCCTATAGACCATTTAGAGGAATGTTTTTTATTGTTTATGGTGGCACCTGAAAAGTAGAAAGCATCACTAAGGTTTTGCCATCGTTCTGGATTGGAGTTTGGTATAAAGAAACCAAAGTGTAGACTTAGAAACGTAGTGAATGCATTGATTAGGAGCCACTAAAAATGAAGAATTATATGCTATTTCAGAACTATCCTCTTTATTTCTTTCTACAAATGCTTTTCCTGATAATTGAAATACTTATAACTCCAACACAACTCACATCAGAAAGTTTTCTGATCATTTCATAAACAGACAAGATTAGAAGCCATACTCCTTTTCATAACCCATTTAAAAAGTCATGCTTCATCTTCTCTTCTGCTTTGAAGATTTTCTTTAAAAAAATGTGTATCATATTAGATTCTTGAGATTTTTTGGAAATTTGTGGAAATTCTACTCAGTTACTCATTTCTGCCAATGAATAATTGATTTAAATCAGAAAGTATCATATAATCAAATTCTTACCAGAGACAAAATATTTTCACATATTCGCTTCTATTTCATTCCTAAAAATATAGCATAATGACAAGAGTTGCTGTTTCAGATTCATAGACTATATGTTTTAATTTTTAAACACCTGATAAGTCATCCAAGTGTATTCAATTTCTTCCTCTCTGTTGATCATTTTGTGAAGGCACAGTGAGACTGAGGCTATAGATATAAAAGGTCTCTGCCCTGAGGGATCCCCACTTATTGGGGTTCAATAGGGATGTTAATATCTATCTGTGGTATCAATCACACATAAATAACAAGACAGCATGACAAGCACAATACTTAACTGATTTAAATGTGGGTAATCAAGGGAAAGCTTATCATAGAAGGTAATATCTAAACTGTACCTTGCATGACAATATGAAAGGTCACATTTCATATTCAAATTGCTCTGGCACTAAATCTCAACTGTGTCAGCTATGTCAACACAATTTGCTATGTGAACTAATTAGCTGTACTTAAGCTGCCTTAAATGAAGATTCTTTTTTCTTTTTATTAAGATATTGTCAAAGATTAAGTAGGTTGCCTATATTTACACAGAGATTGAATGGTGGAACAAGAATCCGAACCCAAGGAAAGTTTTGGCTCTAGACTCTGCTCTTAACCCCTTCATCACCCTCAGTACTTTCTCTTCACAATCTTTGATAAGATCTCTCAATATTTTTTCAGGGATGTTTAACTTGTATCTATCAACTAATTTATTTACAGACAATTAGTTTCAAAGTCATGAAGAATCTCAATTGTCCAAGTTTAAACTACTATAACTTCTACTTTTCTTTACTAGGTAATAGTGCCAGAATCAGAGAAGGCAATGGCAAGCCACTCAAATACTCTTGCCTAGAAAATCCCATGGATGGAGGAGCCTGGTGGGCTGCAGTCCGTGGGGTCGCTAAGGGTCGGACACGACTGAGCGACTTCACTTTCATGCGTTGGAGAAGGAAATGGCAACCCACTCCAGTGTTCTTGCCTGGAGAATCCCAGGGACGGGGGAGCCTGGTGAGCTGCCGTCTATGGGGTCGCACAGAGTCGGACACGACTGAAGTGACTTAGCAGCAGCAGCAGCAGTGCCAGAATGTTGGCTCAGCCTGATAAACCACTCCTCAAAGGAACCAGAATGGGATTCTTCATTTAGAGATAAGAATTTTGTGTAGCATCATCTAGGTACAGACTAGCCAATGGACAGTTTGATCCCAAACTTTTCTTCTCTATTAACTAGATAGTCAGTCAGTTCAGTCTCTCAGTCATGTCCAACTCTTTGTGACTCTGTGGACTGCAGCACACCAGTCATCCCTGTTCATCACCAACTCCTAGAGTTTACTCAAAATCATATCCATTGAGTTGGCGATGTCATCCAACCATCTCATCTTCTGTCACTCCCTTCTTCTCCCACCTTCAATCTTTCCCAGCATCAGGGTGTTTTGCAATGTGTCAGTTCTTTGCATCAGGTGGCCAAAGTATTGGAGTTTCAGCTTCAGCATCAGTCCTTCCAATGAATATTTAAGACTGACTTCCTTTAGGATGAACCGGTTGGATCTCCTTCCAGTCCAAGGGCCTCTCAAGAGTCTTGTCCAACACTACAGTTCAAAAACACCAATTCTTCAGCACTCAGCTTTCTTTATAGTCCAACTCTCATATTCATACATGACTACTGGAAAAAACATAGCTTTGACTAGATGGACTTATGTTGGCAAAGTAATGTCTCTGCTTTTTAATAAGCTGTCTAGGGTGGTCATAGCTTTTCTTCCAAGGAGCAAGCGTCTTTTAATTTCATGGCTTGTTCTTTCATTTTTGCCATAGGGGTGGTGTCTTCTGCACATCTGAGGTTATTCATATTTTTCCCAGCAATCTTGATTCCAGCTTGTGCTTCTTCCAGCCCAGCATTTGTCGTGATATACTCTGCATATAAGTTAAATAAGTGGGGTGACAATATACAGCCTTGACATACTCCTTTCCCTATTTGGAACCAGTCTGTTGTTCCATGTACAGTTCTGACTGTTGCTTCCTGATCTGCATAGATATCTCAAGAGGCAGGTCAGGTGGACTGGTAGTCCCATCTCTTTAAGAATTTTCCACAGTTTGTTGTGCTCCACACAGTCAGTAGTATGACTGCTTATTTCCAGTGCAACAAGGGAAAAATTGTGCGGAGTTTGATAACTAAATCCATTTATCTTTCTTCTTGCCAAGCCTTTTGTTTATTTTCTTTTGTGAATGATATTTTACATGTACTATAAGTTTATTTTCTAACTTATTATTGAATTATATAAATGTACAAATGTACAAATATATATATATATGTATAATGAATTGCAAAGTGAACACATGTACATTATCATCCATGTTAAGAAGAGAATGATCAGAAGTCAGTCATCCTTGTGCCCTTTCTTAATCAATTTACCCTCTTTATCTCCTAATATAATCACTATTTGGACATTTATCACCATAGATTTATTTTAGCTGCTTTTGAATTTCAAATAATTGGAATCATAACATATATATTTTCTTGTATTTGACTGCTTTCACTCAAATTTATGGGTATTTTTGCATGTAGCAACATTTTTTGCTGTTGGATAGTACTTCATTTTGTAAATATGACATGATCTATTTATCTATTTTACTTGATGAATATTTGGATTGTTTTCCCTTTGGCCCATAAATTAGATTTCTGACTTCTGTAACAAAGAACCACAAAATGTGTGGCTTAAACAATAGAAATATATTGCTTACAATTCTGGAGTCTAGAAGTCTGAAATCAAGGTGTGGACAGGGCCATGTTCCCTCTGAAACCTAAAGAAGGAAAGGCTTTTGTTTCCTGTAGCTTCTGATGTTTTCCAGAAATCTTTGTCTTTCCTTTGCTTGTAAATGCTCCATTCCAACATCTGCCTTCATTATCACATGACCATTTTCTCCCTTGTGTGTCTCTTTTTAGAAGGACATTAACCATATTGCATTAAGGACCCACTCTACTCCAATATAATCTCATCTTAGCTTAGTTAATTATATATTCAAACTCTATTTCTAAATGAGGTAATATTTTGAGGTGCTATGGGATACAAACTTCAATATCTCTTTTTGGGTGACACGAATTAACCTGTATTAGAGCTACAATGAATAAAACTACTATGAACACTCTCATGAATGCCATTTGGAGTACACATGAGTGAATTTCTATTGAGTATATGCCTAAGAGTTTCTAGGTCATAAGATATAAATATACCCAGATTTAGCAGATACTTAGATTGTTACCAACAGTGTTCAGTTCAGTTCAGTCCAGTAGCTCAGTTGTGTCCGACTCTTCGCGACCTCATGGACTGTAGGAGGAATCTAAACTCTTATCTTTCCCTGAATATGGAATTCTTCATTGTTTAGTCATTCTGGTGGGTAAGTAGTGGTATCTCATTGTGGTTTTAATTTTTATTTATCTGCTATTATTAAGGTGTAACTCTTTATCATAGTTTATTGGACATTTATATATGCTGTTTATACTTTTTGCCTTCTTCCTATTGGGTTGTCTGATTTTATTTTTTTTACTGACTTTTGGAGTCTTTGCTTAATGATGTAAATAATCTCTTTGTCTCACATTTTGCAAATACCTTTAACCCAGTACCTTACATTTTCAATCTCTTAATCATGTTTCAATTAAGGAAGACTTCATTTTCAGTTCAGTTCAGTTCAGTCGCTCAGTCGTGTCTGACTCTTTGCGACCCCATGAATCACAGCACGCCAGGCCTCCCTGTCCACCACCAACCCCCGGAGTTCACTCAAACTCATGTCCATCGAGTCGGTGATGCCATCCAGCCATCTCATTCTCTGTCGTCCCCGTCTCCTCCCACCCCCAATCCCTCCCAGCATCAGACTCTTTTCCAGTGAGTCAACTCGTCACATGAGGTGGCCAAAGTATCGGAGTTTCAGCTTTAGCATCAGTCCTTCCATTGAAAACCCAGGATTGATCTCCTTTAGAATGGACTGGTTGGATCTCCTTGCAGTACAAGGGACTCTCAAGAGTCTTCTCCAGCACCACAGTTCAAAAACATCAATTCAGCGATCAGCTTTCTTCACAGTCCAACTCTCACATCCATACATGACCACGGGAAAAACCATAGCCTTGACTAGATGGACCTTTGTTGGCAAAGTAATGTCTCTGCTTTTTAATATGCTATCTAGGTTGGTCATAACTTTCCTTCCAAGGAGTAAGCATCTTTCAATTTCCTGGCTGCAATCAGCATCTGCAGTGATTTTGGAGCCCCCAAAAATAAAGTCTGACACTGTTTCCACTGTTTCCCGATCATTGTAGTCCAATTTATCAATCTACTCATTGGATGGTAGTGCTTTTTTATAATTGTTGAAATCTTGTCTAACACAAATTATAAAATATTTTCCTAAATTATCTGCTAGAATTTTTCTTGTTTTATTTTTCACACTTGGATCTACACTCTATGTGAAATTAATTGAATACATGCTTCAATTAGTGTCACTGTTAAATTTCTTTTTCCTATGGGTATTCAAAGGACCCATCATCATTTATTAGAAGGATCATACAGTGGGAAGTTCCTGTATAACACAGGAAGCTCAAGAGGGAGGGGACACATGTATATTTATAACTGATTCACTTTGTATGGCAAAAATCAAACACAACATTGTAAAGCAATTATTTTCCAATTAAAAGTTTAAAAAATCAGTAGGGAAAAAAGTATCATACTTTGCCCACTGCTCCCAATGAAATCTTTTTATAAATCATTTGTTCATACATATGCAGATCTGTAATTATCCTATTTTCTTCTATGATTATATTAATATTAATCCAATCAAAGTGAAAACTGGGTTTTTTTTCCTTAGAAATCTTGTCATTTCCTGATTTAGCCTACTCTTAGCAAATATTCCTTTGGGTCCTCACTAGAATTCTGGTGTATCTATTAGAGCCATTCTTGTTTTACCAGCCTTGAATCTAGCTTTTGTTCTTTCAGCCCTATAATTCTTCCAAGAGCTTTGCAGAGCTTTTGGTCTCTCAGCTGCTTCTTTGGAACTGGTAAATGCCTTCAGGGATGAGTGACTCCAAATGCCTGAGCCAATTCTCAGCACCCTTGTCCAACAGAGATTTCCAGTGGCTTCAAAATTATTTTAGTATTATTTTTACATTCTTATCTATTTATATTCATATGGGAAATGGCCTAAGAGAAAATCAGGCTTGCTGCATTTTGAATTATTTAATGTTGGACAATATCAGTATGATGGTTTAAATAGAGTTGATATGTATTTAAAGAATTATGGTGAATAATATTTAAATATCTATCTGTTTGTGTATATATGTTCATGCTATGTTGACCAACCAAACTCCCAAGATAAGGGTGGAGGAGGGCATGCATAGATTATCATCTTTCCTCTACATCTCATTCTTGGGCAGCAGCAGAATAACACAGTAATAAATCTTTAGCTTTCCCACTTTCTGTCCCAACAATCACTACTTATATCTAGTACTTTATTCTACCATTTTATTACCTTGTTCATTATATTACTTGCCAGTCCAACTTCATCTTCTACATCTGCCATTACCTGTTTTCTTTATTATCCTCTGCCTTTTTTAACTTCCATCTCTTTCTAATTGGGGAGGGGGGCCATTTATCTCCTAGGAGATAAAAAACTGAATCATAGAATTTAGCTGCAAAGATTGCCAAGACCCTGTTTGTTGTCAGTGGTTCACTATTAAGTGAGAAGATGAAACTAATTAGAGGCCAGAAATATTACCTTAGGGGAAAAAACAGAACTCCCCAGCTTGTCTTATTAGTTTAGGTGTCAGCATCAACTAAGAGATAACATAATTATATCAATCAGGGTCTTAACAGGAAACAGAGGGTATAATCAAATTACCATTATTGTGGAGGGTTTACTTAAAAGAAACTCTATAAACGTGAGGGGGGACCACAAAGGATAATGCAACAGAACTAGAGGAACATAGGGCTAGGAGCAACTGCAGAACTGTTACTATCCTTAGCCTCGAAAGGATGAGTAGAGGCAGAAATTGCTGGAGACAGGAGAGAAATCCACACACAGTGACTACCTTAAGAACAATGTCAATAAAACAGCAGCTCAAGGCACCTTCACAAGGAACGAGCAACCATCCTGATCTCAGTCAGTCACCTTCCTGCGCTCTTCTGTCTGAAATCTGCACTAGCCAAACACAACTGGAAGTCAGGCTATACAAGCAACAATGTAGCCCATATAGGTCAGCCTTGAAAGGCAATAAAGAAAGGAGAGCTAGGTAGAGAGTGCATCTATGGGATCACTGGGATCAATGGGAGATATCTGTCCCAGGTGGTGCTAGTGATAAAGAACCTGCCTGCCAATGCCAGAGACATAAGAGATGGAGGTTCGATCCCTGGGTCAGGAAGATCCCCTGGAGGGGGACATGGCAACTCACCCCAGTATTCTTGCCTGCAGAGTCCCCATGAACAGAGGAGCCTGGGACTGAAGTCCATGGGGTCACAAAAAGTCAGACACAAATGAAGTGACTGAGCATGCATGATACAGTGTTTATATTTTGTCCCTCATCTCCCACTTTTGTTCTGTATCACAATGGTGAAAATTTGATTCTAACTCAGGTGATGCACAATGTTTCCAATCATGAGAAAATGGCAGTTCACAGTCACTCTCAAACAAAACCTAAAATATTTGACACAACTTATGTTCTTCACATAAAGGAAAAAAAATTGAGAAAGGACACAATTCAGTCACATGAAACATAGCTGCTATCTTTTTTTCTCTTCCTAGTTGATCACAAGGACTAAACTGAAAATAATAGTGGTCTTTTTCCACCAATAGTTTTAGTTTCCGAGCCTTCTGTGAGCCCCTCATCTAAAAAAAAAATCTTCATTCCTACAGGATCTGTCTCCTTGGTGGTCTTATCTTTATCTTTATTGGATTATTAAATATTTTTGTTATATTTGAATGATAGGGTATGAAAGAGTGTTAATCTAGATTCTAAAGAAAAACAAAACAAATAGGAGATAACTATAGCTATACCTATATCTATGCTTCTAACATTACCTGTTTTCTATTGGTAAACCTTAGATATATATAGAGAGATACATAGATGCATAGACATATAGATCTTTTTTTTTTTTAAAAGAAATTGGCTTATATGATTATGGAAACAGAGAAGTCCAACATTTGAATTAGGCAAGCTAGAGACCCAGAACAGCAAATAATCTTGTCTGAGTCCAAAGACCTGAGAACCAAGAGAGTCAATGCTGTTAAGTCCCAGTTTGAGTCTAAAGACAGGGGAAGGATGATGTACTGGGTCAGAGACAGGCATGCAGAGACAAAAAATAAAAATTAAAAAAAAAACAACTTTTATTCACTTTTTAATTTTATTTAGGCCTTCAATGGATTGAATGGGGCCTACTCACAAGCAGAAGGCAATCTGCTTTACTCAGTCTACAAATTCAGACATTAATATCATCACAAAGATCCTTACAGACACACCCAGACTGTTCAACCAAGTATCTGGGCCCCATGGCCAAGTAAAGTGGACACACAAGATCAACCATAACAAGAAATCCTGGCTGTGTCCCAGAGAATCCCCTGGATTTACACAAATTCCTGAGAAACCCAATTTCCTCCTGGAAATTGAACTCAGTCACCATGACAATAATCTCTTTCTGTACCTATCAGTGAGGAAGCTTAAAAAGCCTAAAAAGATCATGTGGTAGTCTTAATTTTTAATTCATTTCTATGGCCTCTGTTAAAATCATTCTTTCCTCAGACTCAAAATGATAAAAATGCATTTAGTCCAAAGTCACAGAGATATGAATCAAGTATCTATCTGTTGGGTAACTATGTATAATATTTACAGGGTTCTTGTTTCCCAGGCCTATGTTCTCTGCTTATATGAGAGGCAATATATAGCAAATCTTGTGGGTAATATCTTCAGTAGATGGAGTGTTACTTATTAGCCACTGTGACACTCTTCTACCAATCTATCAAGCCAGCTGTTCTTGAATGATGGGGAACATGACAGCCTAGTGAAGTCCATGGAATTCAGATATTTGACACCTTTTCTTTGCCATAAAATGTGTCCTCTCCTTAGGTGACATAGTAGGTTGACAGCATCTTCTCAAAATTCGCATCCAATCAAAACCTTAAACTGAAGTTATTTGAAAATAGAAGTCTTATAAATGTAATTAGTCAAGGGTTCAAATAGGATCATATTGGATTACAGTGGGCCCTCCATCCAATGAAAATCTCCTTAGAAGAGACAGAAAAGGGCACTCAGAGACATACCCAGAAGGTGATGTGAGGATGGGAGAAGAAAATGAAATGATTTCTCTATAAGTCAAGGATTGTCAATGATTTCTGGCAACCACCAGAGGCTAGGAGGGAAACATCATGTGGTTTCTCCCTCACAGCCATAAAAATAAGTTCTACAGATATCTGGTGATTTTTGTACTCGCTTGAGCCTATCTTATGCACAGTGCTTCTATTTTATAATTAAGTGTTATTATACACATATTATTATAAAATTTTGGTAGCTTTGATATACAGTTTATGATGTTAAATTTGAGTAGTATAGTCACTTGGTCGCTTTTGGTGTGCTATTTAGCTTCTAACAGGACTAGCAGTAGGCCAGGAGTTTCATTTCAATTCGTTGTTTCAGGGGCCAAAACATGTGGGGTCAGGGTTATGATTTTCCTATTGTGGCCAAGAATAGATTCAATATAACACTCCCTTCAGAAGCAGTCATTGCTGGCATCACTGGGTTGCTGAGTCACAGGCCTATGTCCCACTCAAAGCATCCACATCCAAAGAAGTCCACTAAGTTTTGTGTCTCTTTGTTTGGAACAGATAGCACAAAGTATGGTGACATAAATCTCCCTTTAGCCTGGATATTTTGTTTCTGAATTCTCAGACATTTCACTGACGTGCTATTTCCTTGAGCCTCCATAGAGTTTTCTTCTAGCATTCTATCATGTAATATCTTACTAAGGGATCAAAAGTGCTTTCTGCTTCCTGTGTGCCAGTTTCAACTGGTATAATATGACTGATGTAATAGATCCACATGATGTCATATGTGATACCTAGATGATCAAGATTCTGCTTCCTGTATTATGACAAGATGAGCAAGAAATTTTCCTGGGGGAAAATAATAATAGTCTGGGAGAAATTCACAGGATATCCTTGTGACCACATTGCATGGATTTTCCCAGAACCCTCATCAACTCCTTAGTAAAAGCACTTCATAACAGAGAATGAACTTACTTTTGAGAACTTTTGCACAAGAAGCCATAAATCTTTGCTTGGGAAATGCAAGTTATCTTCTCCTCAGATAATATTGAATTCTGGCCCTCCCATCCTCCATATATTACAACCAATACCTTATAAGTTTGCCCATCTGTTCCGTTTCTAGTGACCTCTAGTGTCATCACAATAAATCTTTATGAATCTTTAAAATAATTTTTATATCATTTCATTCCTCTGGTTTATTGTAGTTATTGTCTACATAGTTTCTGACAGCTGCAAACCACACTGCTCTTGAATACCATGATTCATATTGAAATCAGGAAAAACTAATTGCACAGTTGCAGCCTACCATGACCACCTTCAAGGACAGTGATGGCTCCCTTGCCAGTGATTTCTATGTGCCTCAATGTTGTGATGCAAGGACAGTTTTTTTTTTTTTTTTTTCCTGAGCCTTTCACACAATAGATCTATTCCAGGCTCACCACTCACTGAAATTTGACATCCATCCTATACAGTGGGGCAGATAAGTTCAATCATATTGATTCCATTAACTGTAGAATGTCATTGAGTACAGACTACTACTATCCATTTTAGTCCATTAGGGCTGCTATAAAACAAATATCATAGAGTGGTTTGGTTTAAACACCAAACATTTATTTCTCACAAGTCTGGAGGTTTGGAAGTCAGAGAAAGGTGCCAGCATTTCAGATAGGGAAACCTTGGGAGTCTTATGAGAGTGCAAATCACATTCTTAAGGTCTCCATCTTTATGACTTAATCACCTAATCCTATTACCTTCCAAAGGTCCCATCTCCTAACACCATCATAGTGAGGCCTAGAGTTTCAACACACATTTTTGGAGGGATACAACTCTCAGTTCATAACACCAACATAGCTTCATTCTCATGCTCTTAAGCAATCCATCGATTCTCAAGTATTAGACAAAGACACCCATATCAATATGAATGGATTTGGCCCCATTGAGTTTTCTATTTTCTTTCTTGGTATAACATCCATAAACTCTTCTTTCTACTTATTTTCCAGGTCCTTGCCAATACTTTTTTTTTTCTTTTTATATTTTTTAATTTATTTATTTTAATTGGAGGTTAATTACTTTACATTATTGTATTGGTTTTGCCATACATTGACATGAATCTGCCCCAGGTGTACATGTAAAAGAAAAGAAAAAACTCTTTGGATTATAAACTATTTACTCCCAAGAAGGTTTCTTTGAATCCAAGTGTTTTGTAGATCCAGAGGCAATGAGCGGTACTATATTCTGGGAAGGGTCAGTAGTAACTTGTGTGCCATTTAAATCAAATCAAACCAAAGATCAAACCAAGCATTCCTAAAGGAAATCAACCCTCAGTTGTCACTGGAATGACTGATGCTGAAGCTCCAATACTTTGGCCACCTATTGCAAAGGGTCAGCTCATTGGAAAAGACCCTGATGCTGGGAAAGATTGAGGGCAGGAGGAGAAGGTGTTGGCAGGGGATTAGATGGTTGGATAGTATCACTGATTCAATGGACATTAATTTGAGCAAACTCCAGGAGATAATGAAGGACAGGAAATCCTGTTGTGCTGTTGTCCATAGGGTCACAAAGAGTTAGACACGAGTTAGTGGCTGAAAAACAACAGCAAGGCAGGGAAGGACTACATCAATGGTTAGAGGATACTTAGAGATTTAAGATTTCAGCCCTGTTTGTATATGCTTAACTAGTTTTATTTTATGGCTCAGTGTCCCATTCCTTGCTCACTTCTCACTTTAGCATGAAAAATATGCTGTTTTGAGGTTTGAAACAGCCCTGCAACTCTGCTCATGTTCCAAACAGATTCAGGGCCTGGACCTCATTCATATTTGTCCTACATATAGAACATGATTTGAAGCTGCCATAGTGGGCTTGTGTTTCTTCCCCGATATTTTTAATTTGTATTCATGGCTCATATTATTTTCTTCTTATGTACATTCTTAAGGTATAATATGAAAATCCAAGTGATTCCATTATCACTATGTGTGGTAGCAACTAAATGACTCAGAGCTTTGATTTCTCCAGGCTTTGACCTCATGTGCACTGCATCTCATGCCACCAGCAGTGACAATTTCAGTAATCCTGAAGCCAGAACATACCGTAGATCACCTGTGTCCCACCTACGTCCCATTTACCTCCTCCCTTACCCAGCAAGACTGTCATCCTGCATTACTCTAATATATGACTAGCACAACACGAGAACTCAATTCTGAGGGCCTCTTTCCCAAGGCCATTTCTATACAAATTGCTGTATCAGTCAGGGAGCCAGCAGGAAACAGATGGTATGCTGAAATTAGGATAATTTGAGGAGATTTTATTTACAAAGTGACTAATTACAAAGGTATGGGTGAGGAGTGGGGAAACCACAAGAGATAGTGCAAGAATGTGGAGATAATAGCTGTAGCAGAGCCATCATCATTAGTCATGAGAAGACAAAGTGGGGCAGGATCTCCAGCCAGCCTGAGGTGACATCAATTAGAACCAGAGGATTAATTCCTTCAATTCAATCTCACCCAGCCTAATCATCTCTTCCTGTCCCATTTCCTTCAATTCTCAGCTCAGAACCCATCTCCTCAAAGATTTTCTTTGTCTCTCCACCATCTCCCTCTTCTGCTCAAGTACTTGCTATCCAATAATTTTACAGCTGAGCCATAAGGGAAGCCCAAGAATACTGGAGTGGGTAGCCTATCCCTTCTCCAGTGGATCTTCCTGACCCAGGAATCAAACTTGGGTACCCTGCATTACAGGTGGATTCTTTACCAACTGAGCTATCAGGGAAGCCCAATTTTATGGCACATATCAGCACTTGGCATTATTTAATGTCCTTTCTCTGCCACTACAATCTTACCTTCTAGTACAATTCCATGACTGCAGGAATCATCTCTAGCTTATTGTTTGCTGTTTCCTCAACAATCAGAAGAGTATCTGACATATAATAAAAAGTAAAACAGTATTTGGCAAGTGGTGTGAATGAAAAAATTTTGGAACACAATAAAAAAAAAGAGTATTGAGAATGTAGGCTCATAATAGTTATTGATTAGAGAAGAAAAGGTGAGTTACAGAAAATGATTAAGGAGAAAAATTCAGTTAGAACTGAAGAAAAGAGAGAAAAGAGACAAAGATGATGCCACAATGTTAAACCTGAGGGAATGAAACCATTTTAATACTCTTATAGATAACTTGGAAATGGCACTCTTTTTGGAGATTATAGGTTTACTTTTGGAAATGTTTAAAGGACTGTCTTCAAATTGATGTTCCCAAGTGAAATGTTTGAAAGACATATGAAATAACAAAGTGGTTATTAAGGGACTGCTTCAAGAGTCAACAATATGAAAGTTATACGAATAACAACAATCATATTATACCTGCCTCAGACATCTGATGTTTTGTTTAAACCAAGCCATAGCAACAGTCATGGCATGTTTACTGAAATCTTTCTATAGGTTCAATTTCTCTTAATGAACCACCAAATGTTTTCTTATAATGTGGTATAAACAATGTGATTTCAGAATATTTTAAGATCTAGCATAGCTATTTAAGTAGTAATAAATTTAATCATTTTTCTGAACCATGTTCATCTATCAAGTCAGCAAAATTAGCAAAGAAACAAATGCATATTTCAATAGATGAAGTGAAGGAAGAAGAAAACAAAAGGAAGGAGGGATGAAAAAGAAAGGAGGAGCAAGGAAGCCAGAAAATCTTCAGTCTGGAACACACAGTAGCATGTCCTGGGCTCCTTTCACACAATATGTCACTGAATCTTCACACAGCTCCTGATTTCTCAATTTGATGAATTTTAAATTGAGGATAAGAAAAAATAGGTAAATTTCCTAAAGGAATTTTGCTACAAGAGCTAGAAATCAAATATTAATTTCTCTCCAGATCTCCCAAACATTCTGCCACTCACAGGTTCTTCCATACCATAAAGGATGCAAGTCATCATTCATTATGCTTATATTACAGTTGAAGCCAGGAGGCTTTTCTTAAAAGACAAGAAAGAACTGATATACTTTACACCACCCTATTTTAAAAAAAAGCAATTATTTATTTCCCTTGCCTTTGTTTATCTCCTATATAGATTCTAGCATTTTGTTAGAATGGACTGTGCTTGATTTAAATTTCCTTTAGCTGGTATTACAAACTCTCTTGGACTTATTCAAAAGTCCGTCTTTGTCAAGTTTCTCCTCTTCATCCATTTGTTTTGCTTCTATTTTCTAGGCCATCCCTTCTTTTCTGCTTTCTTCTTCCTCAGATGACTTGGGACTGCTGAGAGCCTGGAATCAGAACTCTCCCTGGGTGGCTGGGCAGAAAGTATGGAGGTCAGAGTGATGCCCAGAACCTCAGTAGATCATGGAGACACTCTCTCCATTCTGTCTCCAACTTATAAAATTCCACCCATTTAACTATTTGATAGATCAGTTGAAAAATATAATAGTTCTTATTAGCAAATAGCTTTTAATTATTAGCACTTGTTCTTGTGTTAGTCTCTCAGTCAGGTCTGACTCTGTGCGACCCCATGGACTGTAGCCTGCCAGGCTACTCTGTCCATGGGATTCTCCAGGCAAGAATACTGGAGTGGGTTGCCATGCTCTTCTCCAGGGGGTCTTCCCCACCCAGGAATCAAACCCAGGTCTCCAGCATTGCAGGCAGATCCTTTACTATCTAAGCTACAGCGTTTGTCAAAAAGCAAGGAGGCATTGGGCTGGCGTTAATACATGTGGTTCTTTTTGTCCTTGAAGATTTACAGTATCGTGGCAGATATAGACAGAGATTTGTGTGGATAGATGTCACAGTCACACAAGGCAGGTAAGTCATTCACTTTCAAAGTATTAAGGGAGGTTTTCATGAAGAAAATGGACACAGGGACTGAGTCTTAAAGAATGATTAATGTTTGTCAGTAGAGCAGTGTAGGAAAAATGTAAATGGGCAGAAAGTTATATAATAAAGTTAGAATACTATTGTTGTAGACAGAAGATATGCCAGAGAGTTCTCTGTAAGAATTAAATACTTAGCAAATGATCTGATTGATGTGGTCCTTATTATAGCACAACACTTCAGTTACTGAATACTAGATTAGTGAGCCTTCAGACATAATATATATTTGATATATATGTTATATAACTATTAAATATAAATATATATATATATTTAGATCTGTGAATTACCTATACTTAGAAATACGAAATGACTTCTAATTTCCCCTTATATTAAGATTCACTTAGGCACTTTTCCAAGAAGTTTAAGTTGTATCCAGGCCAGATTTTTCTTTTGTGTCTGGCTCTGAAAAGTTACTTTTTTATCAGGAACTTGAGAGGGACAAAATTTCTTTGGTTTGAACAAATCACATGGGAGTGCAATAGAATCTTTGTTGATTTGATCCTAAATCATTCTCTTTCCACCCATCCCCTATCGACTGACAGTTGCATTGCCATGGCAAATTAGCTATCTCCTTCTATGATCTTATCACACTTTCTCCACTGTAAAACATATTATGGCATCACTGATAATCTGTCTGATGTTCTATTGCTCTAACTCACCATTACCCTGCAAATGTTGTCATAATTTGATTATTCTCATAGTACAAACACGATATTGTGCAGAGATGGAATAGTTATCCTTCATGTGTACTCTAATCATGCATTACCTTTTACTCTGTAAATGCTGCTTGGAAGTATGACTCCAGTGGCTAGTTACTGGGAAAATTTACAGCATGCTTCCCAGAAACCTATAAAAAAGACAAATCTCACTATGTAAGATTTTGGTTCTGCTTTTTCTGGGTTGTCTATATTTTATATGTTCTATTTTGTACTTTGTGGTCTAAACTATAACTCAGTATTGTAGCAGATTTCATGTGATTAAAAGTGGCATGGAGAGATCTGAAAATGTACCAGTGCAGGAACTAAGCTTGTTTGACATACACATCAAGACAACAGGGAGACATGTTTTTTCCTGTCAGAATGTGACACCACTTTGTGAAAATTGCTTTAGGGACTTGTTTATCTAATATCTGGCTTCTTTCAGCCCACACTTTTCAATGTTTATTTTTTTCCTCCAAAAAATGATGAGACTTTTTATAACCAATTGGGAATTTCTACACAATACATAGTGTAAAGTGATAATGATATTCATCTAAATATAAAGTTCCCAAACAATCCAAAGACACATTTTTAGTTAGCTATTCATACCACTTTTGGTCATTTAAATTTAATTATATAGGTGTCCACTCCAGTACTATTTCCTGGAAAATCCCATGGACAGAGGAGCCTGGTAGGCTACAATCCATGGGGTCTCAAAGAGTCGGACACGACTGAGCAACTTCACCTAACTAGTGTAAGTATTCTGAATGATGAAGGTGCAATGCAGCAGCTATCTGTTAGACATCTTACTGCTTTTATATGATTTAAACTTCATAACAGCTTATTGAGGGAGGTGTTATTATTCCTACTTAATGAATGAGTCAACTGAGACTTAAATTTTAATTAAGTTATTTAAGTTTATAGCTTCCCAGTTGGCGCTAGTGGTAAAGAATCCATCTGCCAATGCAGGAGACCTAAGAGACACAGATTCAATCCCTGGGTGGGTAAGATACCCTGGAGGAGGAAATGGCAACCCATTCCAGTACTCTTGCCTGGAGAATCCCATGGACAGAGGAGTCTACAGTCCATACTAAATGGAAGGTAAAGGAAATATTTCAGCTTGAAACTCTTACATTTTGTCTAATATATATTGCCTTTCACAAGGGAGACTCAATTTTAGTATTGTAAAGTAACTTTTTCATTTAACTTAATCCACTGGACAATATCCAGGAGACTCAGTCTTGCTTGGTTCTTAGACTGATCCTTGTTTGAGATGAAAAATAAGTTGGTGAGTTAGAAAGAGGAATTGGAATTGGTATCTAATTAGTAAACTCTCCTAATATTTAATGCAAAATTTTTCTCAGTGATAATTTAACACAAATTCAACAAAAATTCAGTAACAACCCAGGAAAGTAGCTCAACTTAAGAAATGGCTTGCAAATGAATTAGTGATGTGAATATGGTTAACATAAATTCTAATTCAGTTCATTAGCATACATGGCATGTAGTTAAAGAAACTTGTGACAAAATAAATTGTGCTATTGCCTAAATGAAGAATTTATTTAAACCAGAGTGATTTTTATGGAGTCTAGAAATTTGGAAGTCAAGAGAGGATGAAAGAATTTATCTAAGACCAACATGAATGGACTTGGAGGGTGTCATGCTAAGTGAAAGAAGTCAGACAGAGAAAGATAAACACTGTAGATATCATTTATATGTGGAATATAAAAAAATAAAGCAAACCATTGACTATAACAAAAAGGAAAGAGACTCACAGATATAAAGAACTGGTGGTTATAGTGGGGAAAGAGTAGGAGGAGGGCATGATAAGGATACAGGATTAAGAAGTACAAACAATTATGTTTAAAATAAATAATCTAAAGGATATATTGTACAGCACAGGAAATATAATCAATATTTTATAATAATTATAAGTAGAGCATAATCTTTAAAATTATGAATCAGTTACTAAAGTAACTTATACTGTACATCAACTATACGTCAATAAAAATTAAAAAATACACATGCAAACTCAAAAAAAATGCACATTCAATTGTCTTTTTTTCCTCATATACTCTCAAGCTACATAATATACTTAGGTTAGAACTAACAAATGTTTAGCTTAGTTAAAATACAAATATTTTTTAACAATAAAACTGATTTCCATCTATCAAATCAAGATTTTTTAATTCCTCATACTTAAAGTAACGTTAAATTTAATGGGTTTAGGAAATAAGGAGAAGTATAGAGATTAATGTAAAAATATAGTCACTGTCAATATAAGTACATATACTCGGGATAATATTCTCTATAATTTTGAAATATCAATATTTTTGTCATCTTTCCTATTTTTCCATATCATTAAATACTTCTCTCAACTATGACTATACTGACACATAACATTCCATTACATGGATATACTGATTGTTTTGTGGATCTTAGTGAAATTTCACAGTTTTGTTTATGATTAAGAATGTTGTTGCTGTTTAGTTGCTAAGTCACACCTGACTCTTTTTGAGTCCACCGGGCTCCTCTGATATGGAATTTCCCAGGCAAGAATACTGGAGTGAGTAACCATTTCCTACGTTGATAGTGTATTAAAAAGCAGAGACATTATTTTGCCAACCAAGGTCCGTCTAGTCAAGGCTATGGTTTTTCCCGTGGTCATGTATGGATGTGAGAGTTGGACTGTGAAGAAAGCTGAGCGCCAAAGAATTGATGCTTTTGAACTGTGGTGTTGGAGAAGACTCTTGAGAGTCCCTTGTACTGCAAGGAGATCCAACCAGTCCATTCTAAAGGAGATCAATCCTGGGTGTTCATTGGAAGGACTGATGCGAAAGCTGAAACTCCAATACTTTGGCCAACTCATGCGACGAGTTGACTCACTGGAAAAGACTCTGATGCTAGGAAAGGTTGGGGGCGGGAGGAGAAGGGGACGACAGAGCATGAGATGGCTGGATGGCATCACCGACTCGATGGACATGAGTTTGAATGAACTCCAGGAGTTGGTGACGGACAGGGAGGCTTAGTGTCGCATGGGGTCGCAGAGAGTCGGACACAACTGAGAGACTGAACTGAACCATTTCCTTCTCCAGGGGATCTTTTGACCCAGAGAGCAAATCCATGTCTCCTGCATTGGCAAGTAGATTATTTACTGCTAAGCCACCAGGGAAGCCACCATGATTAAAAATACTTATATGAATATTACTATCCTAAAATTTTGTACACATTTCTGCTATTTCCTCAGAAGAAATTCATAGAAGTAGATTTACTGGGTGGAAAGATATAAATATTTTGAAGGTTTCTGTTAAATTTTGCCAAATCACCTTCCATGCAATTAGTACTAATTTATTTCCATCAGTAAGGTATTGGTATATTAACATGATTTAAAAAAATATTAATATATGTGATATTGAATGTTTTCACATGTTAGTTAACCATTTATCTTTCTATTGTATGACATTTGTTCACATTCTTTGACAATTTTTCTCTAATGATATTTACTGTTTTTACTGTAGATTTTTAAGGGTTTCTATTCATTAGGGATATAAACATTTTCATTTTGAATATGTCAAAACTCATCCTACTCAAGTTTTATGGTTATATTTAGAACATTCTATTAGGCTTTAGTTTTTCAAATGGTGATCAAATTTTCTGGGAATTTATGTTGTATCCTTGTGCATTTACATAGCTTTAGTACACTTTTATGTGTTCCTTATGGTTCCATTTGCATTTAATTCTTTAGTTAGTCCAGAATTTATATTAATCTTAGATACATCATCTGTTGATATAAGATATATTGACAATCGTATAAATTAAACTGCATTTGGTCTTTCCTACATCCGCGTTTGCTACTTTTCTTTCCAGTCTCAGTGCCACAACCAGAATAATTTATATCTCTAGACCTTTTCTCATATTGAACATATGACCACAAAAAATAAATAAACACAGGCTCTAATTCCTTGCATTTTATAATTTTATTTTGAAATCAGTGCCAATTTATAAGCTCACATAAACAAAATTTAACTATCAAATGACAGTTCAAGGAATATTATCTGGTTCTGTTTGGTAAATAGCAAATGAGAGACATCATCAAACATATATAGATGCTCAAAAGAAAGAGTGCTTGAGAGAGTTGGAATGCCTAATAGAATTCCTAATAAACTGTGATGAACTTCAGTTTGACCATGAGATATAAGTATGTGTGTGCATGCTACTGCGGCCCCATGAAACATAGCCCACCAGGCTCCTCTGTCCATGGGATTCACCAGGCAAAAATACTGGAGTGGGTATCCATGTGCTCCTCCAGAGGATCTTCCCAACCTAGGGACTGAACCTGCTTAAATCAAATTACATTGTAATGAAAGAAATGGCAACAAAGAGTGAATTGTGTTAGCAATATGGGCCATATGAAGGTGAGGGTGAATATAACAGACATTGTTTTAACAAGATTTCTGGGAGAAATGTCAATAACCTAAGATATGCAGATGACACAACCCTTATGGCAGAAAGTGAAGAAGAACTCAAAGCCTCTTGATGAAAGTGAAAGAGGAGAGTGAAAAGGTTGGCTTGAAGCTCAGCATTCAGAAAACAAAGATCATGGCATTTGGTCCCATCACTTCATGGCAAATGGATGGAAAAACAGTGGAAACAGTGTCAGACTTTATTTTTTGGGGCTCCAAAATCACTGCGGATGCTGATTGCAACCATGAAATTAAAAGACGCTTACTCCTTGGAAGGAAAGTTATGACCAACCAAGATAGTATATTAAAAAGCAGAGACATTACTTTGCCAACCAAGGTCCGTCTAGTCAAGGCTATGGTTTTTCCCGTGGTCATGTATGGATGTGAGAGTTGGACTGTGAAGAAGGCTGATCGCCAAAGAATTGATGCTTTTGAACTGTGGTGTTGGAGAAGACTCTTGAGAGTCCCTTGTACAGCAAGGAGATCCAACCTGTCCATTCTGGGGGAAATCAGTCCTGGGTGTTCAATGGAAGGACTGATGCTAAAGCTGAAACTGCAATACTTTGGCCATCTCATGCGACGAGTTGACTCACTGGAAAATACTCTGATGCTGGGGAGGACTGGGGGTGGGAGGGGAAGTGGACGACAGAGAATGAGATGGCTGGATGGCATCACCGACTCGATGGACATGAGTTTGAGTGAACGGGAGTTGGTGATGGACAAGGAGGCCTGGCGCGCTGTGATTCATGGGGTCGCAAAGAATTGGACACGACTGAGCGACTGAACTGAACTGAACTGAACTATTTTAGCAAATAACTTCTTTGTTGCTGCCATGAATTTACAAAACATATTAATAAGAGATGGTAAGGCTTAACTGGTGTTTTAGTTACTCTACAGATTGGCAATACATATATTAAGGTACACTGGCTTACAGGTTAAAGAAATAGCTTGGTTTGGAAAAAAATTGCCATGGAAAGCAACTTTCAATAACCTTTGTCCAATCCGTGTTCTGCTGAGTCAACTTTGTTTCTTGTATATTTCTCTCAGTTGTCATACCAACCTCCCAATTCTTCTTAATGTGAAAATGACTGGATATTAACCTGGGCATTTGGAAAGATAAGTTAACTTCCAAACAGAAGTAATGATTTAGGATGCATTGGGTAAGTTGCTAAATGTCCATTCTAGTCATTTCAGGCTTCCCAAACTTTATATCATACACTGCTTTTTTCTGAGAAAGCAAAACTCAACTCACTGTGATGACTAATGAATATCATTCAATGTTTTAGTATTTTTCACAGATAAAAACTTCCTTGCTCGTGCTAACAAGACTTATGTTAACATCAGGGTGGACTGTTGAGTCATATTACCGGTCAAGGGGATGTATTGTTCACTAATTTTAAAGTCTATATGTCACATATTTTTCAAGAGAACTTCTTAGTTTCATATATTGTAGTTATTCATTTGAGGAAAGTATTTTGTAAGAAAAAATTTTTCAATAAATTCATGTATATTTTCTTAAATCACTTAGTTCAGAAAATATGGCCATTTTTTCAAAAAGATCCTATGAAATGGTACCCTTTCTAGCTCCTTAAAAAGACAAGCTACTTTTGAAATAGGAATATAATATGCATGATAACTGAAAACCTGATGATTCACTATTTGGCAAATCTTCAAAATGTTAAAAATAGAGTTATCATATGACCTATAATTCTATTCATAGATATTCATTCAGGAAAACTGAAAACATGTCCACACGAAAAATTGTACATGATTGTTCATAGCAACAGTATCTGTTAAAACATAGAACGGGAACTTTGTAGTGGCCACAGGAATGGAAAAGGTCAGTTTTCATTACAATCCCAAAGAAAGGCAATGCCAAAGAATGTTCAAAGTACCTCACAATTGCACACATCTCACACACAAGCAAAGTAGTGCTCAAAATTCTCCAAGCTAGGCTTCAACAGTACGTGAACCAAGAACTTTCAGATATTCAAACTGGGGTTAGAAAAGGTAGAGAAACCAGAGATCAAATTGCCAACATCCGTTGCATCACCGAAAAAGCAAGAGAATTCCAGAAAAACATCTATTACTTCTTCACTGACTATGCTAAAACCTTTGATTGTGTGGATCACAACAAACTATGGAAAATTCTTCCAGAGATGGAACTATAAGACCACCTTACCTTCTTCCTGAGAAATCAGTATGCAGGATAAGAAACAACAGTTAGAGAAGTGGATGTGGAACACTGAATGATTCCAAATTGGGAAAGAAGTAAGTCAAGGCTGTATTTGTTACCCTGCTTATTTAACTTATACGCAGAGTACATCATGAAAAATGAAAGGCTGGATGAAGCACGAGATTGCAGAGAGAAATATCAATAACCTCAGATATGCAGATGACACCACCCTTGTTGCATAAAGCAAAGAGGAACTTAAGAGTCTCCTGATGAAAGTGAAAGAGGAGAGTGAACAAGTTGGCTTAAAACTCAACACTCAAAAAACTAAGATCAGGGCATCTGGTTCCATCACTTCATGGCAAATAGATGGGGAAACAATGGAAACAGTGACAGACTTTATTTTCTTGGGCTCCAAAATCACTGCAGATGGTGACTGCAGCCATGAAATTAAAAGGCACTTACTCCTTGGAAGAAAAGTTATGACAATCCTAGACAGCATATTAAAAAGTAGAGGTATCACTTTGCTGACAAAGGTGTGTATAGTCAATGCTATGGTTTTTCCAGTAGTCATGTATGGATCTGAGGGTTGGACCATAAAGAAAGCTGAGCACTGAGGAATTGATGCTTTTGAAATGTGGTGTTGGAGAAGACTCCTGAGGGTCCCTTGGACTGAAAGGAGATCCTGAATATTCATTGGAAGGACTGATGCTGAAGCTCCAATACTTTGGCCACCTGAAGCGAAGAACTGACTCATTAGAAAAGACCCTGATGGAGGGGAGGAACAAGATGGCGGAGGAATAGGATGGCGAGACCACTCTCTCCCCCACAAATTCATCAAAAGAACATTTGAACACGGAGTAACGTCCACAAAACAACTTCTGAATGCTGGCAGAGGACGTCAGGCACCCAGAAAAGCAGCCCATTGTCTTCGAAAGGAGGTAGGAAAAAACATAAAAGATAAAAAGCGAGGCAAAAGAAGTAAGGACGGAGCTCCGTCCCAGGAAGGGAGGCTTTAAAAAGAGAGAAGTTTCCAAACACCAGGAAACACTCTCACTGGCGAATCTGTGGTGAGCCTTGGAAGATCAGAGGGCCACATAACCCTCTTTTTTTTTAAAGATTTTTTAAAACCCACAGACTACCCACCAAACGGTAACTCCCAGCGGAGAAGCAGCACAGACGCCTGCATACGCCATTAGCAAGCGGGGGCTGGGCAGGGAGGAGCCGGCTGAACTGCTTAGAGAGAGGACTGGGCTTGAATGACGCGAAAACAATTTGAGAGAACTGGGGAGAGCAAAGCAGACTGTGGGATAGCTTCCCCACGAAAAGGCGGAAAGCTCTAACCTAAGACTTGGCCAGCCCCGCTCACAGAATAAAGGACTGAGCAGAGCGAGCCGGCTGTGGTCGGCCCATCCCCCATTCCCCTCCGAGACAGGCAGGGAGCGCAGCCAGAGCCGGAGCGGGCAACCGCGGCCCCAGAAAGGCATCTGATACAAACTGCAGACAGGCTTGTTGCTAATCAGGACTTCTTGGGATCCGGCCGGTCGATATCCCCCTGAGAAGGTGCGCCGGTTGTACACCCAGAAAACTGAGTGGCGGGGACTGGGGAGGCAATAAGTCGCAGAGACAGAGCTCGCCAAACACCTGGTCCCCTGAACTGCTCGGACCGGGGAAGGCACAAAACGCAGGCCCAACCAAGTCTGCGCCTTTGTGGAGTACCTGAGAACCTGAACTTGAGCCGCTCAGAACTGGGAAGTGCATACTACCCGGCGCCGGCCTCGGACAGTTCCCGGCAGAGCAACCTAGAGCCTGTGCAGTGTAGACTGGGACAGCATACGTGCTGTGAGCGGGGGCAAAGCCAGTGTGGCCGAGACGCTGCACGCACTCCCCACAGATGCCAGAGATATTCGTCTGCAGCGTTCCTCCCTTCCCAGAACAGGACTGAACAACTGAGCCTTAAAAAGTGTCCACCCACCCCCTAGTATCAGGGAGGAAATTAGACACTGAAGAGACCAGCAAACAGAAGCTAAAACAGAGGGAACCACCTTGGAAATGACAGATAGAGACGTCTAGAGGCTACTCCAAGAATAAGACCAAAAACCAGAGGCAAGAGGCTTAAGCCCGAATCCTGAGAACACCAGAGAACTCCTGACTTCAGGGAACATTAATCGATAGGAGGTCATCAAACATCTCCATACCTACACTAAAACCAAGCCCCATCCGAGGGCAACAAGTTCCAGAGCAAGACATACCACGCAAATTCTCCAGTAACACAGGAAACTAGCCCTGAGCTTCAATATACAGGGTGCCCAAAGTCATTCCAAACCCACTGACATCTCATAACTCATTACTGGACACTTCATTGCACTCCAGAGAGAACAAATCCAGCTCCACCCACCAGAACACCGACACAAGCTTCCGTAACCAGGGAACCTTGACAAGTCACCTGTCCAACCCCACACACAGCGAGGAAACTACATAATAAAGAGAACTCCACAAACGGCCAGAAGAGGGAAAGGCCACCCCAAGCAAAGCATTATAAGCAAGATGAAAAGGCAGAGAAATACCCAGCAAGTAAAGGAACAAGATAAATGCCCATCAACACAAACAAAAGAGGAAGATATAGGGAATCTACCTGATAAAGAATTTCGAATTTGGGTGGTGAAAATGATTCAAAATCTTGAAAGCAAAATGGAGTTACAGATAAATAACCTGGAGAAAAAGATTGAGAATATGGAAGAAAGGTTTAATAAGGACTTAGAGGAAATAAAAAAGTCAATATACAATGAATAATGCAATAGATGAGATCAGAAACACTCTGGAAGGAACAAACAGTAGAATAACAGAGGCAGAAGACAGGATAAGCGAGCTAGAAGATAGAATTGTAGAAATAAATGAAACAGAGAGGAAAAAAGAAAAACAAATTAAAAGACATGAGAACAATATTAGAGACCTCTGGGACAATGTTAAACGCTCCAACATTCGAATCATAGGAATCCCAGAAGAAGAAGACAAAAAGAAAGACCATGAAAGAATACTTGAGGAGATAATAGTTGAAAACTTCCCTAAAATAGGGAAAGAAATAATCACCCAAGTCCAAGAAACCCAGAGAGTCCCCAACAGGATAAACCCAAGGCGAAATACTCCAAGACACATATTAATCAAATTAACAAAGATCAAACACAAAGAACAAATATTAAAAGCAGCAAGGGAAAAACAGCAAATAACACACAAGGGGATTCCCATAAGGATAACAGCCGATCTTTCAACAGAAACTCTCCAGGCCAGGAGGGAATGGCAAGACATACTTAAAGTGATGAAAGAAAATAACCTACAGCCCAGACTACTGTACCCAGCAAGGATTTCATTCAAATATGAAGGAGAAATCAAAAGCTTTACAGACAAGCAAAAGCTGAGAGAATTCAGCATTACCAAACCAGCTCTCCAACAAATGCTAAAGGATCTTTTCTAGACAGGAAACACAGAAAGGGTGTATAAACTCGAACCCAAAGCAATAAAGAAAATGGCTACGGGATTGTACTTATCAATAATTATCTTAAACGTAAATGGGTTGAATGCCCCAACCAAAAGACAAAGGCTGGCTGAATGGAAACAAAAACAAGACCCCCATATATGTTGTCTGCAAGAGACCCACCTCAAAACGAGGGACACACACAGACTGAAAGTGAAGGGCTGGAAAAAGATATTCCATGCAAATAGAGACCAAAAGAAAGCAGGAGTAACAATACTCATATCAGATAAAATAGACTTTAAAACAAAGGCTGTGAAAAGAGACAAAGAAGGAAACTACATAATGATCAAAGGATCAATCCAAGATGAAGATATAACAATTATAAATATTTATGCACCCAACATAGGAGCACCCCAATATGTAAGACAATTACTAACAAGTATGAAAGGGGAAATTAACAATAATGCAATAATAGTGGGAGATTTTAACACCCCACTTACATCTATGGATAGATCAACTAAACAGAAAATTAACAAGGAAACACAAACTTTAAATGATACAATAGACCAGTTAGAACTAATAGATATCTATAGGACATTTCACCCCAAAACAATGAATTTCACCTTTTTCTCAAGCGCACACGGAACCTTTTCCAGGATAAATCACATCCTGGGCCATAAATCTAGCCTAGGTAAATTCAAAAAAGTTGAAATCATTCCATGCATCTTTTCTGACCACAATGCAGTAAGATTAGATCTCAATTACAAGAGAAAAACTATTAAAAATGCCAACATATGGAGGCTGAACAACACGCTGCTGAATAATGAACAAATCATAGGAGAAATCAAAAGAGAAATCAAAATATGCATAGAAATGAATGAAAATGAAAACACAACAACCCAAAACCTCTGGGACACTGTAAAAGCAGTGCTAAGGGGGAAGTTCATAGCAATACAGGCACACCTCAAGAAACAAGAAAAAAGTCAACTAAATAACCTAACTCTACATCTAAAGCAACTAGAAAAGGAAGAAATGAAGAACCCCAGGGTCAGTAGAAGGAAAGAAATTGTAAAAATTAGGGCAGAGATAAATGCAAAAGAAACAAAAGAGACCATAGCAAAAATCAACAAAGCCAAAAGCTGGTTCTTTGAAAAGGTAAATAAAATTGACAAACCGCTAGCCAGACTTATCAGGAAACAAAGGGAGAAGAACCAAATCAATAAAATTAGAAATGAAAATGGACAGATCACAACTGACAACACAGAAATACAAAGGATTATTAAAGAATACTATCAGCAATTATATGGCAATAAAATGAATAACCTGGAAGAAATGGACAAATTCCTAGAAAAGTACAACTTTCCAAAACTGAACCAGGAAGAAATAGAAAATCTGAACAGACCCATCACAAGCACGGAACTAGAGGCTATAATCAGGAATCTTCCAGCAAACAAAAGCCCAGGTCCAGACGGCTTCACAGCCGAATTCTACCAAAAATTTAGAGAAGAGCTAACACCTATTCTACTCAAACTCTTCCAGAAAATAGCTGAGGAAGGGAAACTTCCAAACTCATTCTATGAGGCCACCATCACCCTAATCCCCAAACCTGGTAAAGACCCCACAAAAAAAGAAAACTACAGGCCAATATCACTGATGAACATAGATGCAAAAATCCTTAACAAAATTCTAGCAATCAGAATCCAACAACATATTAAGAAGATCATACATCATGACCAAGTGGGCTTTATCCCAGGAATGCAAGGATTATTCAATATCCGCAAATCAATCAACGTAATATACCACATTAACAAACTGAAAAATAAAAATCGTATGATTATCTCAATAGATGCAGAGAAAGCCTTTGACAAAATTCAACATCATTTATGATAAAAACCCTCCAGAAAGTGGGAATAGAAGGGACATCCCTCAACATAATAAAAGCTGTATATGACAAACCCACAGCAAACATTATCCTCAATGGTGAAAAACTGAAAGCATTTCCCCTAAAGTCAGGAACAAGACAAGGGTGCCCACTCTCACCACTACTCTTCAACATAGTTCTGGAAGTTTTGGCCACAGCAATCAGAGCAGAAAAAGACATAAAAGGAATACAAATTGGAAAAGAAGAAGTAAAACTTTCACTGTTCGCTGATGACATGATCCTCTACACAGAAAACCCTAGAGACTCTACCAGAAAACTACTAGAGCTAATCAATGATTACAGTAACGTTGCAGGATATAAAATCAACACACAGAAATCCCTTGCATTCCTATTCACTAATAATGAGAAAATAGAAAGAGAAATTAAGGAAACTATTCCATTCACTGTTGCAATGAAAGCAATTAAATACTTAGGAATATATCTACCTAAGGAAACAAAAGACTTGTACATAGAAAACTGTAAAACACTACTGAAAGCAATCAAAGAGGACACTAATAGATGGAGAAATATACCATGTTCATGGATTGGAAGAATAAATATTGTAAAAATGAGTATACTACCCAAAATAATTTATACATTCAATGCAATCCCTATCAAGCTACCAAGGATATTTTTCACAGAACTAGAACAAATAATCTCACAATTTGTATGGAAATACAAAAAACCTCGAATAGCCAAAGCAATCTTGAGGAAGAAAAATGGAACTGGGGGAATTAACCTGCCGGACTTCAGGCTCTACTACAAAGCCACACTCATCAAGACGGTATGGTACTGGCATAAAGACAGAAATATAGATCAATGGAACAAAATAGAAAGCCCAGAGATAAATCCACGCACCTATGGACACCTCATCTTTGACAAAGGAGGCAAGAATATAAAATGGAGAAAAGACAGTCTCTTTAACAAGTGGTGCTGGGAAAACTGGTCAGCCACTACTTGTAAAAGAATGAAACTAGAACACTTCCTAACACCATACACCAAAATAAACTCAAAATGGATTAGAGAGCTAAATGTAAGACCAGAAAGTATAAAACTCCTAGAGGAGAACGTAGGCAAAACACTCTCCGACATAAATCATAGCAGGATCCTCCATGACCCACCTCCCAGAATATTGGAAATAAAAGCAAAAATAAACGAATGGGACCTAATCAAAATCAAAAGCTTCTGCACAGCAAAAGAAACTATAAGCAAGGTGAAAAGACAGCCTTCAGAATGGGAGAAAATAATAGCAAATGAAGCAACTGATAAAGGATTAATCTCCAAATTATACAAGCAGCTCCTGCAGCTCCATTCCAGAAAAATAAATGACCCAATCAAAAAGTGGGCCAAATAACTAAACAGACATTTCTCCAAAGAAGACATAAAGATGGCTAACAAACACATGAAAAAATGCTCAACATCCCTCATAATCAGAGAGATGCAAATCAAAACCACAATGAGATACCATTTCACACCTGTCAGAATGGCTGCTATCCAAAAGTCTACATGCAATAAATGCTGGAGAGGATGTGGAGAGAAAGGAACCCTCTTACACTGTTGGTGGGAATGGAAACTAGTACAGCCACTATGGAGAACAGTGTGGAGATTCCTCAAAAAACTGGAAATAGAACTGCCATATGATCCAGCAATCACACTTCTGGGCATACACACCGAGGAAACCAGAATTGAAAGAGACACGTGTACTCCAATGTTCATTGCAGCACTGTTTATAATAGCCAGGACATGGAAGCAACCTAGATGTCCATCTGCAGACGAATGGATAAGAAAGCTTTGGTACATATACACAATGGAGTATTATTCAGCCATTAAAAAGAATACATTTGAATCAGTTCTAATGAGGTGGATGAAACTGGAGCCTATTATACAGAGTGAAGTAAGCCAGAAAGAAAAACACCAATACAGCATACTAACGCATATATATGGAATTTGTATATATGATAACCCTGTATACGAGACAGCGAAAGAGACACAGATGTATGGATCAGTCTTTGGGACTCTGTGGGAGAGGGTGAGGGTGGGATGATTTGGGAGAATGGCATTGAAACACGTATTTTGTCATATGTGAAATGAATCACTAGCTCAGGGTCAATGCATGTTATAGGATGCTCGGGGCTGGCATGCGGGGATGACCCAGAGGGAGGATAAAGGGAGGAGGAAGGTGGGAGAGGGGTTCAGGAGGGGGAACTTATGTAAACCTGGAGCGAATTCATGTCAATGTATGGCAAAACCAACCAATATAATATTGTAAAATAAAAAAAAAGAAAAGACCCTGATACTGGGAAAGATTGAAGGCAAGAGGAGAAGGGAACGACAGAGGATGAGATGGTTGGATGGCACCACTGACTTTATGGACGTGAGTTTGAGCAAGCTCTGGGTGTTGGTGATAGACAGGGAAGCCTGCTGTGCTACAGTCTATGGGGTTGTAAAGAGTAGTACATGACTGAGCAACTGAACTGAACTGAGAAGTGGAAACAACCCAAGTTTACATCAACAAAATGTTATCTATCTACTCAATTGAATATTATTCATAGTAAAATAGAATGAAGTATACTACAACATGTATGGACCTTGAAACTGTTATTAATTGAAAGAATCTAGTTAGAAAAAGTTCACATATTGTTGAATATGAATAGAATAGGTAGATCCTATTCTATGAAATGAAATGAATAGAATAAGTAGATCCATAAAGACAGAATCAAATTTATGGGTGCCAGGGTTTAAGTATCTTGGGAAGTAGGGACTGACTGCTAATGGTTTTTGAGTTATTAATATATTTTGAAGTAATGAAGATGATCTGAAATTGCAGAGTAGTGATGGTTGCACAATTTGCTGAATATACTAAACACCACTGAATTGTATGCTTAAAAGGGTGAATTTTGTGATACGTAGACTGAAGTGACTCAGCAGCAGCAGCAGACTATATATAAAACTTAAAAAAATGTTATTGGTGTATAGTTGCTTTACAATGTTGTATCAGTTTCTGCTGTACAACAAAGTGAAGCATCTCTCCATATCCATATATCGCCTCTTTTGTGGAATATCTTCCCATTTAGGACCCAGCAATCCCACTCCTTGGCATAGATACATGGAGAAAACCATAACTATTAAAGATACATGTGCTCCTGTGTCCACTACAGCACTGTTTCCAGTAGCCAGGACATGGGAGCAACTTAAATGTCCACCGACAGAGGAATGGATAAAGATGTGGTACATGTATACAATTAAGCTGTTTTTTAAAAAATTATTCAGTCTCCCAACTCTGTCTTATCAAAATGGCCCAAAGTTCCCTAGGGATTGCTCTCCACATTCCTTCTCTATCCCTTGTTGCGGCAAGCTGAGAAAACTTGGCTTTTATTGACTCCAGACATGGTCCTTGGGTCTTTGGCTGGCAAATCTTGCCAGTTCTTCAAAGCTCAGGTAAGGTAATCCTCAATTACTGGTTCTTCAATTGAAAATAATAATAATGATATATATTCAAATGACTTAGTTTTCAAATTTGTTGTTGCTCTTGCTGTCTTTTAATGTATCACACAAACTTCTCTAA
Source organism: Moschus berezovskii (assembly GCF_049115385.1). NCBI lineage: Eukaryota > Metazoa > Chordata > Mammalia > Artiodactyla > Moschidae > Moschus > Moschus berezovskii. The sequence continues at coordinate 68,816,182 of NC_142461.1, forward strand.
AGGCCACTAAGGTACTACTATTAGAGTACAGGCTGTAATGAATTAAAGGGGTTATTTGCTCAAAGTTTTAGGACTTGTTGGGGTGGTTTTCAAAATTGAACCCAAGTCTCCAGATTACAAAATGTTATACTTCATTTTGAGATGGTTCCAAGGAATAATCATTTTGTTTTAATTTTTCAAGATAAAAGTAATACACACATTTTTAGCAGATAAATATACATTTTCCTCCAAAAACTAAGGAGGATTTAATTTTTTCTTTAAATTTATTTCAACCTTTAGTGTATAAGACTGCACTCCTGTGGTGTTCCTTGATAACAAGTCATAAAAGAAGTAGTTTGTGTTGAAATACCATACCATTTAATAGGAAAACATCTCACCTTGTAACCAGGAAAAGCAATGTATTTTTCTATTGGGCAAAATTCTCCCCTTCTTTCCACACACCGCACCTGGCCCCCATCACAGTACTGTGACTATAACTCCAACTTGATCAGGTAAGAGAATCTGGACCATTTTCTTTCCAACATAAATTGCAATGGACATTATAAAAGTTAGATGGTGTTGTTTGTAGCTTGAAATCCCTTTTCAGTTTCATTTTATAGATTCTCAAAATACAAGTTGCAAGTGGCTACTTTTATTTTTATTCCAAATAGTGCTGTTGCCCAATTTTTTATAGACTTACCAGTCCATATATTGCATTTTATAAATAGCATTGATTACCAAATGTAAGCTTTTATTTATTTCATTTAAATTTTTCTTCTATCAGATATAATTTATTGATCTAGATTTGTTAAATTTTTTTCTTCTATAACTGATGTCAGTAATCTGCTTTGTGTACACTTTCTTCATCATAGTTTCATTTTTGCTTTGATTTTAGCTTCTTTCAAATAAACCTGCTAATTAACTTTCTTTCTATATTTTTTTTCCAGTACGAAATTATAATCAAGGTCCTGTGGTAAAATTTGGAGAGATAGCTAGAAGTAGTTAAATCTACTAATGCAATTTCCCTGAGTCAGTTATTTTTTGGAAAAAGCCTGAAATTAGGAGTGAGATATGTATATGTCTTTTATACATATATACTATTATAAAGCAAGGATTCCTTATTTATGATAGGGAGAGTAATATCCATCTGAGGGTTTAGACTAAGAAGTAAGTTGCCAGTGGGATGACAAGAATCAGGAAAGTAGATATATTAGTCAGTGATGAGTAGGTTCAGTTCTATCACCTTACTTTTGATACATTTATGTTCTTAACAAGAAACTGCCAAATTCAAATTTTGAGCTCATAGCAACAGCTTGTTTGAAAATGGTACCACTTGGTTTGAAAAATTTGAGTTTACTGTACTCTGTGTGTGTGTGTGTGTGTGTGTATACAAACACACTTCCCCAATGGCTCAGCAGTAAAGAATCTGCCTGCAGTGCAGGAGCTGCAGGAGAAGTTGGTTTGATTCCTGGGTCGGGAAAATCCCCTGGAAGGGGAAAATGACAACTCAGTCCAGTATTCTTGCCTGGAAAATCCTATGGGCAGAGGAGCCTGGCAAGTTATGGTCCATAGAGTTGCAAAGAGTTGGGTACACCTGAAGCGACTTAGCAGATAGTGCTAGTGGTAAAGAATCCACCTGCCAATGCAGGAGACATAAGAGACTTGGTTTGATCCCTGGGTCAGGAAAATCCTGGAGGAGGGCTGGCAACCCACTACAGTATTCTTGCCTGGAGAATCCCATGGATAAAGGAGGTTGGCTGGCTAGAGTCCATAGGGTCACAAAGAGTCAGATACAACTGAAATGATTTCACACACACACACACAGTCTAAGAGAGATTATGCATATATATATATATATATATATATATATATATACAGCATTATCTTCCTAAAACACATACAGAAAAACTAAGGAAGAGAAGAAAAGCAGGCAACTTGAGACTGTGTGGGAAAGGCATGCAGAGCCTGGCACTCTTGTGTGATTGCATAAGATTGTGCTACCACGCTGGAACATTCTCTTAAGTGGATATAAATAGAGCGTGTGCTGGGCATTTTTCCTTGTTTGGGATTATCATCTTTTTTCTGTACCACATTTGATGTGTATGTCTTTGTTCTGCCTGTGTTGTGATGGCATGGGGCTAACTCCACTGCTGTATCTATCTGTTGCTGACTGTGACCTTTTGCCTATAGCCCAAGAGTGGTGTGTTGAGACCAACTCCCTGAATTGGCTGAAGGATGGAACCATTTAGCCATGAGGGACCAAACCTCACTATAGATGCTGATCTTGCTCTGCCTTTTCTGAGTAAAGTGTTGTCCCACCCAGTACTGTGTGATTCCTGTCTTTTTTGGCAGCCTCTGAACCTGCAAGCCTTGTGGTGGGGTCGCCATCCTGAGACTGCTGGTAGGCATTATTATGCTTTTTGCTATATTCAAGGTCGAACTCCTCTCCTCTAGGTGGAAACAAGTGTCACTTGCTTCACACTGTGTGGGTGGCAGTGGTCATCCTGCCTCCCTTGGTGCTGCCATTAGTACTACTAATATTTTGGCCATACCGCTTGCGGGATCTTAGTTTCCTAAAGAGGGATGGAGTCCATGTTCCCCGCAATGGAAATCTGGAGTTATAACCACTGGTTAAGTTCTGTTCCTGCATGCTCAGTTGCTTGGTCATGTCCAACACTTTGTGGTCCCATGGTCTGTAGCCTGCCAGGCTCCTCTGTCCATGGGATTATCCAGGCAAGAATACTGGAGCAGGTTGTCATTTCCTCCTCCAAGGGGTCTTCCCCACCCAGGGACTGAACACACAGCTCCTATGCCTCTTGCATCAGCAAGAGGGTTCTTTACCACTGCACCACCTGGGAAGCCCCTTTACCGCTAGACCACCAGGGAGTTCCTGGTGCTGCCATTATTAGCTTGAGTGTGACTAATAACTTTCCCATCTTTCATATTGCTGTCAATCCACATATTGATACTTATTGCTAGAGAAAAGTGGCAGCTCTGTTTTGTTGTTCATGGTAAGAATTTATCTTTTTTTTTATTGGAGGCTAATTATTTTACAATATTATATTGGTTTGTTTTGCCATACATTGACATGAATCTGCCCCGGGTGTACATGAGTTCCCCTTCCTGAACCCCCCTCCCACCTCCCTCCTCGCCTTGTCCTCCCTCTGGGTCAAACCCTTGCACCAGCCCCGAGCATCCTGTATCATACATCGAACCTGGACTGGTGATTCGTTTCACATATGATAATATACATGTTTCAATGCCATTCTCCCAAATCATCCCACCCTCACCCTCTCTTCAATGTGATTATTCAAAGCATGATACCAACCTATTAGGATAGAAGGTGCGTTTTAACATTCTTAAGAACTGTTTTCTTACTCCGGAATCAAAATGATCTGAATGATTTATTCCTATGTCTTTAAGGCAATGATTGCTATTGCATATTTTACAGATTCTAGACAATAATTTCTTGTGTGTGTTCATATTCTTCTGAATTTTATTTATTGTTTCCATTGTGAGAAATGGTATCTCAATCCTGACTACTCCATCTGTTTATTTGTCAATATGCTCAAGAAATCTTCATGCAATTTTGGACTTTAGGTTTTGGGGGCATCCGGCCTGAGGAGCTTATTCTTTTTACTTTATCACTTGAAAATTAATTTTAGAAATTCTGTGGCATGCTCTTGAAATGTATTAAAGAACAACATTGGGACTGATGTAGAATTCATAAGAAAGTACACAGGATGTGTTTGCTTTCTTTCCTTGAGTGTCTTATATTCTAAATCAATGTCATTCAATAGCATTTTCTGATGATGGGGAAAAAATTTTATAACTATGCTGTTAGTCAACGTGGTAGTCAGGAGCCACATGTACTTACTGAGTACCTAAAATGTGACTAGTGCTAATCAGAATCTAAATTTTTCATATTTCCTAAATCTAGTGAGGGTTTCCTAGGTGTACTCTTTCCTGGAAAATCCCATGGATGGAGGAGCCTGGTAGGCTGCAATCCATGGGGTCCCTAAGAATTGGACACGACTGAGAGACTTCACTTTCACTTTTCACTTTCACTTTTCACTTTCATGCATTGGAGAAGGAAATGGCAACCCACTCCAGTGTTCTTGCCTGGAGAATCCCAGGGATGGGGGAGCCTGGTGGGCTGCTGTCTATGGGGTTGCACAGAGTCAGACATGACTGAAGTGACTTAGGAGCAGTAACAGCAGCAGGTGGCTCAGTGGGAGTGAATCCGCCTGTCAATGCAGGAGATTCAAGGGTTTGATCCTTGAGTTGGGAAGAACCCCTGGAGGAGGGAATGTTAACCTGCTCATGTTTGTATTCTTGCCTGGAAAATTCCATGGACAGAGAAGCTTGGCAGGCTACAGTCCATGGTGTTGCAAAGAGTCAGACATGACTGATCATGTACACACACACATGCAAATCTAATTAACTTTAAATCTAAATAGCTACAGAGGACTCATGGTTACCATGTTTAAAGAATAGTTTTAGACCTTATATCTTACTATGTGTGCTTTCTACAATCTTTGACATTACTTGTCTGCAGAATGGTTCATCCAAATCCAGAAAAGTTACAGAACTAATAAAAAATCAATGTTATAATAGAAGCAACATGAAATTTGAAGTCAAGCAGAATCTGATTTACATTGAAGAAAGACAATTACATAAAAGTCTCTACAAAAGAGGATTAGAATATAATTCTTTATAAATGAGTGGAGTGGTAGAATTGAATCAAATATGCATGAAACTCTAGCAAAAATAAAAAACTCAATCAGAATTAGTTGCCTTTTTTCCCCCCAATTCCTCCTAATATGAGTATCTAGAGGCTTATCACAGGGTACTTCCCAGTGATAAGTTTGGGAGTCCTTCTCAAACTGGGATGTGGAGACCTAAATGCTTTTTTATAAACACACAATGATAATATGCTTTTAGTAGCACACTAAGTATTTTAACTCATATCTCCCTTGTAACAGAAGCACACACTCGTATTCAATTTATGATTAATTTTAGTATTTGCTTCTTGCTCAGAAATCATTTATTTTGAATTTGACTTTAGTGCTCAGTTGCTCAGTCATGTCTGACTCTGTGATCCCATGGACTGTAGCCTATCAGGCTCTTCTATCCATGGAATTTTCCAGACAAGAATACTGGAATGAGTTGCCATTTCCTACCCAGGGGATCTTTCCCACCCAGGGATCATCCCTGCTTCTCCTGCATCTCCGGCATTGGCAGGCAGATTCTTTACCACTGCTCCCTTTTGAAAGCCCTGAATTTGTTTTTAACAATGTACAATTGAACAAGCAAGAGCAGGAAGCTATCTTTTTTCTTTATTAGTCAGTATTCTGTCAGGAAAACTGAAACAAGTATAAAGAATATCAGTTGCATGTTGAAAGTTCAGAGAGAGAGAGAAGGGAACAACAAATTAACCTAGATGTTAGTATCTTGATAAATAGCAGTCAACTGGTTCCTATAACCCAGCCAGTGACACCCAGTGGCTGTTGACATCCCATGACAAGGTGTGAGAGCATGGCCAGTTTTGGAATTGTGAGAGTGCAGCTACCATTTTGGTGGAACAAGAAAAGTTGTCTTGTGGTTGAAACTAGAAATTCTTAGCAGATGCACACATCTAGAAATGCTGCCAGACAAAATAGAGAGGAAGAAAGTGGCTTCACTCATGCTCCTGCCATCTGATCTCCCATCAGTGCCTCTTACTGGTGGTAACTGGTAAGAAACCAGATGTCAAGGGAGCCTAGGAAGTGAAATCTGCATATTCTTAGTTACAGCATTAAAAGGCTAA